>NW_012110375.1:662768-684265 GCF_000951045.1 Mandrillus leucophaeus | reverse complement strand
ACTTAACATATGAGATGAGGACTATCATTTATATACTTCCCTGGGCCTCACAGAAGTTAGGGGCAGCCCATATGTTTTCAGCACCTCATTGCCTCCTCTCATAACCTTCTGAAATAGTTTTCATATCCCTAAACCACAGATAAGTAAATTGAACATTAGAGAAATTAAGCCTTAACCAAAGTCATCCATCTCATGAGTTGGGGCTTGGATTCTATCACGGTTCTGTCTGAATAGAATCCATAATGCTTCACAGCTAAATGCCTGTATGGCAAACAGGGTAGAATCTGGGACGCCCCAGAGGGTGTGATGTGCTTATGAGATGGTGGGGGTTTTTTTTAGCACTATTTTTTTTCTGAGTATAAACTAATGTATGCTTACTAAAAACCTTTTAATCAAATAAAGGAATTATAAAGAAAAAAACCCACTCCAAGATCGCCTGTATAACCATCCAGAAAAGCTCCCTTAAAAATTGAATGGGGCAGGAGGAAGACACTCCTTTCCAGAGTTTTTTCTCTGCTTTTGTATACACACACACACACACACATACACGCACACACACACACGCACACACACATACACACACACACACACACACATACACACACACACATACAGGCACACATGGGCACACACATACTTTTAAAATGTGACTGTTATAAATTCTGTTTTAAAACCAGTATTTCCCACACTTCTGTGGACATATTTCCAGTTGCATAAATATAATTCTAAATAATTATTTAAGGACTGTATAGTAGTCTATTTCTACAGTGGTGTCACTGTTTACTTAAAGTCTCCTCTATTTTTTATTTTATTTTATTTTTATTTTTTAGAGACAGAGTCTTGCTCTATCACCCAGGCTGGAGTGCAGTGGTGCAATCACAGTTTGCTACAGCCTCAAACTCCTAGGCTCAAGTGGTCCTCCTGCCTCAGCTGGGACTACAGGCCCACACCACCATGTTTGGCTAATTTATTTATTTATTTTTGCAGAGAGGAGGTCTCACTTTCTTGCACAGGCTGGTCTCGAACTCCTAACCTCAAGTGATCTTCCCACCTTGACCTCCCAAAGTGCTGAAATTACAGGCATAAACCACCTTACCCAGGCTAACCTCTCCCTTATTGATGAACATTTAGTCATTTTCCAGTTTTCACAATTACAAATAACACTTTGATAGTCTTTGTGTTCTTGTTTGATTATTTCTTTAGGAAAAATTGTTAAAGACAAAATTTTGGATCAAAAGATAGCACATTTTAAGATTTAATATATTTGTCAAACTGCCCTATTGTAGCAATTTGTATTCCCAGTAGCGCTACTTGCAAGCGGTTTCCTCAAACCCCTACCGGCTCTGAATATTATTTCTCTTTCTCTTTAATCTTTGCCAATTTCACAGACCACTGTGATATCTCATGATTATTTTAATTTGTATTGCTTTGATTACTTGTGAAATAGATTTTATTATGCCCATAGGCCATTTTTACTTCTTTTATGAACTGTTTTTTCATAGTCATGTCCTTTGCTCATTTTTCATTTGGGATGATTGTCTTTTTAAAATTAATTTTTAAGAGTGTTTCTTTCTTACAGTTACATTAGCCTTTAGCTTACTGTAAGGCCTTAAAGGTACTTTTGAAAGCATGCAGTCTTTACCTGATAAACAAAGTAGCACGTGTTTATTATTCAAAAAATTAAAACCTGGAAAATACAGGAGGAAAAGAGTAAAACTTGTCAATAATCTCACCACATTTTCTTCTTTTTTAAAAATGTGCAAAGTAAGAAGTGAATGTTTTTCCTTCCTCTCTCTACATGACAGTCTTTTCAGCTGTGCAGTATGTGTCCTTTTAGACATAAGAGTTATATGCATATTAAAGATAAAGATAAGATTGTAATTTTTCTTTTAACTGTTTTTCTCATCACCACCATCATCATCATGACCAAAAAGAACCTTTGTGATTATTTCTATTAACTTTTTTCTATTATATTCTCTGGTTTTTCTTAGGAAGGCCATCTGCCCTCTTAAGGATATATAAATATCAAAATCCAAATTCTTTTGATAATTTTAGATTTCTTTTTTTTTTTTTTGAGACAGAGTGTCGCTCTATCGCCCAGACTGGAGTGCAGTGGTGCCATCTCGGCTCACTGCAAGCTCCGCCTCCCAGGTTCATGCCATTCCCCTGCCTCAGCCTCCTGAGTAGCTGGGACTACAGGCACCCGCCACCATGCCCAGCTAATTTTGTCTTTGTATTTTTAGTAGAGACAGGGTTTCACCATGTTGGCCAGGATGGTCTTGATCTCCTGACCTTGTGATCCGCCCGCCTCTGCCTCACAAAGCGGTGGGCTTACAAGCGTGAGCCACCACGCCGGGCCTTTAGATTTCATTTTTAAAATTAATTCCTTAATCTATATGGAATCTATTCTGGCATACTGTGTAAAGTAGTGATCTAACTTCATATTGGTTAGAAATTATTCACAACATATATTAAATTGTCCATCCCTTTGAAACAGATTTTTAAAGTCATATTCATCATTTAATAATTTCTTGTATGTGCTTTTGAACTTTGTGTTTTGGTCCAATTTTGCACATTAAAAAATTCTAGCAAGACTGTTATAATTTATTACTCTTAGTTTTATTTTATTTATTTATTTACTTTTGTAGAGATGGGGTCTTGCTATGTTGCTCAGGCCAGTATTGAACCCCTGGGCTCAAGCAATCTTCCCACCTTGGCCCCCAAAATGTTGAGATTATTGGTGGGAGCCATTGCGCCTGGCCTACTCGTGTTTTTAGAAGTTTTCTGACTATTCAGTTTATTCTTCAGATAAATTTTTGAATTATTTTGCCAAGATGCTTTAGAATTCTTATTGGTAATTACGTTAGGCATTTTATTAATTTTGGAAAATTGTCATCTTTTCAATAATGACTATTTTCATCCAGGACCACAGCATTTCTTTACCATAATTAAAATATTTTATGCTCCTCAATAGAGCTCATCTGGACATTTCTGTCTAAATCTATTCCTGGGAGTTTTGTAATTTTTATTATTGGAACCATTTTTTTTTTCCATCAAAACATCTAACTGGCTGTTACTGGGAAAAGATGAAAAGTTTTTTAGAGTGGTGGATTCAGGGATATTAGTCAAGCGAAGTTAAACAGAGTAGGGGGCACTGTCAGGAGAGGACATAACACACCATGGCCCTGTGGTACATTCTGTTATTGAGAAAAAGGAAATACGAGCTCACTGAAAAACATGAAATTTATGTCCTCCTTATCTAGTGCATATGCCTTCAGAGAAACAATTTTTTTTTAATGTTCTCTAGAGCATGAAATAATTTGAAGACAGTTTCAGGTCTTCTTCTATGCCTGAGTGTACATTTTTTGACAATTTCTTTTCCTGCGGGTAACGAAGAACTTGAGCTCTCCATGGCTTCAGCCGCAGTAGGTCCCTTCCCCAGGCTGCTGTGAGTGAGATATTTCTGGCGCCTGGCTCATTTCCTTTGCCACCCATCCTAATGGGTTCTCCCAAACTTTAGCTATTCTAAAACAAATAATGAAATAACAAAAGTAGGATTGTGTTTATCTAACAAAAAGTGTAAAATAGGCATCATTTTGGTGAGTTTAATCTTATATCAGATTTCAGGTTGGTACATTTAAAACTTCTATAGGGCGAAGACACCACCAATACTTTTTTAAAGTCTCAGACAGGAGTACATATTGAAAACTCATGTAATCCAAAACTGGATGATAAGAAGACCATGTATGGCACTCAGACATATCGGGGAAAAATCAAATAACCAGATGTAAAAAACGGGTGAAGGATTTGTTCATGCGTTTCCCAGAGAGCATACCTGATGGTCAATAAATGTTTGAAAAGACAAAATTCTTCATCAGTGGTCCTGGAAATTGAAACACTGAGCTATCAATTCACATATTATTTTTATTTAAAAAAAAAAAACTATGGCAGCTTTTTTTTTTTAAACAAAAGAAGGCTTTTACTTTAAAACAGGAGCTAGAATAAAACAAGTTCTCTAATATTCTGCTGGTGCTGGTATACATTAGTTCAACCAGTTCAGAGAGCAGTTAGATAATATCTGATAGAGTTTTAAATATTCATACCTCAAAATTCAGCAATTTCATTTCTGAATATATTCCTGAGAGACTCTCTTGCACGGGTGCTCAAGGAGACACGTATAAGGATGCTCCTTATACATAATAATAGTGCAGCATTATTTGTAGTAATGAAAAATTGGAAGCAACTCATATGTGCATTAGTAGGACAACAGAAATACATTTTTTTCATAATAGAATAGTGAATGAACTACATCTATATGTGGATATTGATGATTAAATCTCAAATACATAATAGTGGATGAAAATGTTACAGAATAATTCCTATAGTTTGACACCATTTATGTGAAGTTCTAATTCATACAAATTAATATCATCTATTGCTTAAGTATACATACCTCTGTAGTAAAACAAGAAAGACATTTAGTGAAAAAGGAGACAGCTGGAATCAGGTGAATTGAAAAAGAGGCTTCCGGTCTCTCTCTCTCTCTCTCTCAAGCTTTTCTTGAAAAAAAAAACCACATTCAAATATGAAAATATGGGAATATGAATTATTGATAGTGGAAACATGGATGTTCATTATTACTTTCTGTACTTTTCTGTATGTTAAAATATGTCATATTTAAAAGTAGGTTGAAATCACCTACTTTTCTAATAAAAAGTTAGCTAGACTATTTCTGTGGTAAGAATACCTCCTGGACTTACTTCATCCTCTGTGACAAACAAAACACAGCCTTCTAATTGCTACTATGCCTTTGATCTACGTGTATGTGACAAAACACCCATGGTTATTCTCTTTTTTTTGAGGGGGTGGGGGACAGAATCTTACTCTGTTGCCCAGGCTAGAGGGCAGTGGCGCGATCTCGGCTACTGCAACCTGCACCTCCGGAGTTCAAGCGATTCTCCTCCCTCAGCCTCCCAAGTAGCTGGGATGACATGCGTGTGCCACCACGCCCAGCTAATTGTTTTGTATTTTTAGTAGAGACAGGGTTACACCATGTTGGCCAGGCTGGTCTTGAACTACTGGCCTTAAATGATCTGCCCGCCTCAGCCTCCCAAAGTGCTGGGATTACAGGCCTGATCCACCACACCCGGCCATCCATGGTTATTCTTTACAAGCCCTTGGTTTTGTAGATTCAGAAAATCTTCTTTAGCAATTCAGAGAAATTATCAGGCTCTGAGGGATGGCTCATGACAGCTAGTCATTAGAAATGACTATATGGGCTTGGCATGGTGGCTCATGCCTATAATCCCAACACTTTGGGAGTCCGAGTCAGGAGGATTACTTAAGCCCAGTAGTTCAAGACCAGCCTGGGGAACATGGCAAAAACCTGTCTCTAGCAAAAAAGAAAAAGAAAAATACAAAAATACAAAATTTAGCAGAGCATGGTGCCATGTGTCTGTAATCCCAGCTACTTGGGAGGCTGAGATGAGAGGATCAATTGAGCCTAGGAAATCAAGGCTGCAGTGAGCCATGATCATGCTTCTGCTATCCAATCTGGGCAACAGAGTGAGACCCTGTCTCAAAAAACTTTTAAAAATAAAGAAAAAAGAAATGACTATATGAAGATTGATTTTTCCTTGTCTAAAAAACTGAACATCACTAGAAAGTAAATGCTAATTTTCTATTTGACTCCAGAAAGAAAAAACTGGTGTTACCTTTTAAAAAACTCATTTCCTTTTTTTTTTTGAGACGGAGTCTCGCTCTGTCGCCCAGGCTGGAGTGCAGTGGCCGGATCTCAGCTCACTGCAAGCTCCGCCTCCCGGGTTCACGCCATTCTCCTGCCTCACCCTCCGGAGTAGCTGGCACTACAGGCGCCCGCCACCTCGCCCGGCTAGTTTTTTGTATTTTTTAGTAGAGACGGGGTTTCACCGGGTTAGCCAGGATGGTCTCGATCTCCTGACCTTGTGATCCGCCCATCTCGGCCTCCCAAAGTGCTGGGATTACAGGCTTGAGCCACCGCGTCCGGCCATTTTCTTTTATTTGTCAATAAGTACTGCACAGTTCAGATTTCCTTCATGCCTGGACTTTTAGGATTCTAGAGCTAATGATGATCAGTTGGATTTATCATTTTATTCTAGATCTTTATCCTAGATAATTACCTTTTCATTTCTTCCATATCATTTTTTATTTTCATTTAACTTCTATATTTGCATATGTTTAAAAGTCTTACAGTCAGGTAGAAGGAGGTGCATTTTAAGGTAATAAGCAACTCAATCAATGGGTGGATGGATGGGTGGATAGATTGATTTATAAACCATGAGATTATATTATTTATCCTGGGAAATATGACTGCAAAATAAACTAGAATATTTTGTCAGCTGCTTAACACATTTGCTTGCCAGTATAAGAGCTTAGTTAAGAAAAAATTTCCATCCAGAAGGTTACTCAGTGAGTATAGAGTCAGTCTTTCCCACTACAATTCACACTATAAGGCTGCCAGTTGTAGTTCCCAAAATAAAACCCTAGTCTTACCATATACCTGCTCAAAACCTTCCGAAGTTCCATATTCTTTTTGGAATTAAGTATACGTTCCTTAGCTGGGCATCCCACTACCTCGGCCAAACTGGAAAATCAGTTATTTTCTAGGCACCCCTCACTTTCCCCTTCCTGTCCTTTTAAAATACTGCTTCCTCCACTCCTGTACGTCCCCTGCCACAGAATCCTACCCATGCTTATATGCCTATCTCAACAGTCATCTGGTAATAATCACAGCAGGTATTCCTATGCTAAATCACTTAATCCTCATACAACCCTAATACAATAATTGCATACTTATATGATAAATATTATTAACCCATTTTACAGATAAGAAAAACTGAGGCTCAAAGAGGTAACTTTCCCAAACACACACAACTAACGAGCAATTAAACTGGGATTCAAACCCAGCCAGCCTAGCTCTGGAGTCCTTGCTGTATCCAGTGCACTATGCTGCCCTTTTTTTTCTTTTCAATAAACAATAGTAATTTATTTCTCAGAGTTCTGGAAGCTGAGAAACCCAAGATTAAGGCAGATTCAGTGTCTGGTGAGAGCCTACTTCCCAGTTCATAGATGGTGGCTTCTGGTTGTTTCCTCAGATGGTGGAAGGGGTGAGACAGCTCTCCCTCTCTGGGTCCTCTTTTAAAGGTCACTAATTCTACCCACTGGGGCACTGTATGCCTGATCTTGGTTCTTAGTCATTTTTATTTTTATTTTTTCTTTTTTTTTTTTTTTTTTTTTGAGATAGTCTTGCTCTATTGCCCAGGCTGGAGTGTGGCTCACTGCAGCCTTGGACTCCTGGACTCAAGTGATCCTCCCACCTCAGCCTCCCGAGTAGCTGGGACTACAGGTGCACACCACCATGCCCAGCTAATTTTTGTAATTTTTTTTTTAACCATGTTGCCCAGGCTGGTCTCAAACTCCTGAGCTCAGGCCATCCCCCTGCCTTGGCCTCCCAAAATGCTGGGATAAAAGGCATGCACCACCACGCCTGGACAGTTCTCAGCCCTTCTGATTAATTGTAAGCACCCCATACAATGCCATTTGTGTCTTTTATTCTGCTTAACACAAGTTGATATGTTCGTATCTACTTACATTCGTAGTAGGTAAGAGCTCAGGTGCTGGAGTCAAAGACCTAGATTCAAATGCCAGCGCAGCTGCTTGCCAGCTATAAGTCTTTAGGCAAACTACAGCCTCTCCAAGCCACAGGTTCCTCCAATATAATAGTACCCATCCATGGTAGACACAGCTAATTGCTTACCAATATTTGCATTCTCTTTTTTGGCACCCCAATAGGCTCCATTTCTGAGCTGCCCTTGTTGGAGCCGGGCAGAGACAGAGAGCAGAAAGTCACTGAATTCTGGCCAATGGTATATGGGCAGAAATGATCTAGGCTACTTCCAGGCTTGGTCCCTAAAACCTCTCAAGACCGTCTACATGATTTCTCCGTCTCCATCATCTAGCTGGATCTAGGGGAGACTCTGCCGCTCCAGAAGAGGGCAGAGCCCCTGGATGGAAGAAGCCTGGGCCCCTGAATGGCTGTCAGGAACAGAGCATCTCTGCCCTACTCCACATCCACTCACAGGAGACTAAGATTTGAGGAAGAAATAAAATGTATTGTATTAAGCCACTAAGACTTGGGGGCTGCTTTTTATGACAGCCGATCAGGTTTACGTAATAGTGCTGGAGAAAATCACATAATACCATGGCTTGTTACACTAAGCACTTATTTTTATCATCCTCCACTTGGCCTTCAATATTTCCGGAATCCATATTCAACTTTTCTAATTCACTTACGATTCCACTCATTATAATGACTATTTCAAACCTTCTCCACGATCCTTTAGCCATTGACCCTGCCACTCACTCTCAGCAGGTCACTCTGTCTCCTACACATCAAGAAAATAGGAGTCGTGAGAAAAGAATGTTCTCAACTTCCTGCTACCTGGGAGACATGACCTAAATCTGTACCCACACTCTGTTCTTTTCATCCTTTAAGATAGAAGAGCTTCCTTCTTCCCATACTCTGAAGTCTATTTTGTTTTCTCAGAGCCATAAGCAATGTGTTCTCCTTTTTCATATCTTCAATCCCCTATATCGTTTCTTTTCTCTCTCTTTTTTTTTTTTTTGAGATGCAGTTTCGCTTCGCTCTTGTTGCCCAGGCTGGAGTGCAATGGCGCAATCTCTGCTCACTGCAACCTCCGCCTTCCGTATTCAAGCGATTCTCCTGCCTCAGCCTCCTGAGTAGCTAGGATTACAGGTGCCTGCCACCACGCCCAGTTAATTTTTTGTATTTTCAGTAGAGACGGGGATTCACTATGTTGGCCAGACTGGTCTCTAACTCCTGACCTCAGGCAATCCACCCACCTTGGCCTCCCAAAGTGCTGGGATTACAGGCGTGAGCTACCGCCCCCAACCTCCTGTATGGTTTCTATCAGCATTTAAACACAATCTAACCTCTCCCATCTTAGACACAAACCAAACATGACCACCCCAAACCCCAACCCCCAACCCGGACCTCCAGCCCACACACTGTGCCTCTTCCCCTTCCATAGCCAGCCCTTTCAAGAGCAGTCCACAGGCTCTCAGCCACTTCCTTGTCTCCCACTCACTACTCCACCTACCCTCACCTGGCTTCTGACTTTATCCCCCCACCCAACAGCTCCCCTAAAGTCATTCAGAAGCTGCTTTCAGTCTTCATCTCATTGACCTTAGTTGCATATTACACAACTGACTGCTCCTTCCTTCTGGAAAGAGCCTCCTTCTTGGCTTGTGTCCCACTGCATTCTCCTGCTTCCTTGGCTTCTCCTTCTCAGTGTCTGTGGTGGGCTCATCCCTCTCATAAGCGTCCAGGTCTCAGGCACCTCTTCTTACCCAATGCTCTCTTCTTAAACGACCTCATGTAGTTTGATGGTCTCAATGATCACCTGAACCCTCATTACTGTCAACTTTACACCCCTAGTGCTCTACACCTCTCCTCTAAATTCTAGATTCATAAATCAAACTGCCTCCTTAAATGTCTCAAAGAAATCTCAAGCTAAAGATGTTGGAAATAAACTCACCATCTGTTATGAGTTGAATTGTATCTTCCCAAGAAAGCTAGGTTGAAATTCTAACACCTAGTATCTCAGATCAGAATATGACCTTATTTGGAGATAGGGTCTTTACAGAGGCAGTTAAGTTAAAACGAGGTTATTAGCATGGGCCCTACAGTGTGACAGGTGTCCCTACAAAAGGGGGAAATTTGGACACAGAGACACACATATATATCTAAATAGTATAAATAATAATGAAATGAATGCCTGCGTCACCCAACTTAAGAAACAGAACAAAACCAGTGGCTTCAGCTCCTAGTGTATCCCTGCCTGATCAAATTACCTTCCCTCCTCCAAAAAGTAATGATTATCCTGCTATCCTGAAATTTGCAGTTTGCTTGCTTATCTTTAGCTTTATCACATATATGTGTATCTATTAATAATCAATAGCTTCAGTCTGAAAGTTTTTCACCTTTATGACTAAGCAATCTTGTGACATTCTTCTCTGACATGCTTTTTTATGTTTATAAAATAAATCCATTTGAGGGTTGAAAAACTATCTCTTGGGTATTACATTAGTCAGTGTTTTCTAAGGGGAAAGAACTAATGGTGTATATATAATTATATATACACACATATATATATGAGTTTATTAAATATTAACTCACATGATCACAAGGTCCCACAATAGGCCATTCGCAGGCTGAGAAGCAAGGAGAGCTAGTCTGAGTTCCAAAAATGAAGAACTTGGATTCTCATGTTCGAGGGCAGAAGCATCCCACATGGGAGAAAGATGTAGGTTGGGAGGCTAGGCCAGTCTCTCTTTTCACATTTTTCTGTCTGCTTTGTATTCTAGCCACCCTGGCGGCTTATTAGATTATGCCCACCCAGATTAAGGGTGGGTCTTCCTTTCCCAGCCCACTGACTCAAATGTTAATCTCCTTTGGCACCAGACACACCCAGGATCAATACTTTGTATCTTTCAATCCAATCAAGTTGACACTCAGTATTAACCATCACAGGTACTATGCTAACTAGCTGGGTGATGGGATCATTCATACACCAAACATCAGCATCATGCAATACACTCATGTAACAAACCTGCACATGTACTCTCTAAATCTAAAAGTTGAAATAAATAAATAAATAAAGATAAATCCATGTTGGAACTTGTAGCTATTGTTAATTGACTTTACTACTGTATAATTTTCTATTGTGTGAATAGATAAAAAGTATTTCTTCTCTGCTCCATTCACTGGACATTTTGGTGGTTTGTAGTATTTTACTTCTACAAACAATGCTGCTATAAATATTTTTGTCTCTTGGTACATAGAACCAAAATTTTCTTGTGCATATATACCATGGGTGGACATTCACTTGGGACATATACCAACGGTAGAATCAGCATGTTATATGATATGTTTATCAAATACTCTCACAGATTACCAAAAGTGTTAAGCTCTGACAATGCCAAGTCTTGGCAGGAATGTGAAGCAACTGGAACTCTTTCACATGACTGGAGGGCATATAAGATGGTATGAGTATCTGGCATGACAGATACTCTAATAAATAAATCTTATGTGAATAACATTTTATTGTCACCAATTAACAGGATACATTGTTAATAAGAAAATGCAGAGCACATGAAGCAGGGCTATTGAGTGAGCATGCTGTTAGAGTCCTACTCCCACAAGAGGCGCACTCAGGCTGGCGGAGTGGCCTTCTGCTGTTCCACAGTGAGGTCTCTGAGGCATGAGAGCCTCATGGTTGAGAAAATCTCTTACCAAGCCAAGTCACCTCGATCTAACATCTGGATTCCGGGTACTAAAACCTTACCACCTTACCTGGATTACTGTGCTTGCACCTGTGTAATCATGATGCAGTTCAGTGACAGTGACCAGACTGGACAAATACATACATACATATATATTATGGCCTGAGAAGGATGATGGGGCAATGCACCATCAGATTGAGTATAAATACCAAATTACTTTTACTTTCAAAAGCAGTTACACTCATACTACCACGAAGACAGTATACAGAACACATAAAGAGCTCATTTGTACATATCTTCTCCAAGATTGTAGCTTGTCTTTTTACTTTCTTTAAGATATCTTTCAATAAGCAGAAGATCTTAACTTAGGGCAGTTAGATTTATCAATGTAGTTAATTTTATTAATAATTTCCTTTATGGTTTGCAATTTGGGGATTTTAATTAAGATATAGTTTCTTACATTGTAGGGGGAAAAGCGATCATTTCCTTTTTTTTAAATCTTGTCTGTCATATTTTTAAAACAGTTTTATTGAAATATATAAATTCCACCCACCCATCCATTCCATCCATCACAATTTGGTGATTTTTAAAAATATATTCATAGAGTTGTACAACTATCATCACAGTCTACCTAATTTTAGAACATTTGTATTACCCCAAAAAGAAATCCTGTACTCATTGGCAGTCATTCTCCTTTCATCCTTAATCCCCACCCCTAGTACAGCTCTAGGCAGCCACTAATCTACTTTCTAACTCTATAGCTTTGCCTATTCTGAATATTTTCTATAAATGGAACCATATAATATGTGATCTTTTGTGATTGTATTCTTTCACTTAGTATATTTTTGAGGTTTATCCATGTTGTAGCATGTATTAGCACTTCATTCCTTTTTATGTCTGAATAGTATTCCATTGTACGGCTATGTGACATCTTGTTTATCCATTTATCAGTGATGGACACTTAGGTTGTTTCTACGTTTTGCTATTATATATAATGCTGCTATAAACATTCATGTACACTTTTTTTGAACACTTATATTTTCACTTTTCCTGGATATATAACTAGAAGTTTATATGAAGAGTTTATGGTAACTCTATGTTTAGCTTTTTGAGGAACTGTCAAACTCTTTTTCACTGTAGTACATCATTTTCATTCCCACCAGCAATGTATGAGGGTACAAGATTTTTAGATCTTCCTTAATGCTTATTGTTTCTACCTTTCTTTCTTTTTTTTATTTTATTATAGCCATCCTAGTATGTGGCAGTGGGAGAGTGAGTTGTATCTTATTATGAGTTTAATGTATGTTTCTCTAATGATGAAATGATGTTGAGCATGTTTTCATGTAGGTTTTTGGCCACTTGTGTATCTCTTTTGGGAAAATGTCTGTTCAAATTCCACCTACTGGCCATTTGTATGCCTCTTTTGGGAAAATACCTGTTTAAATCCCTTGCCCATCTTAAAATTGAGTTATTCTTTTTATTATTGAGTTGTAAGAGTCCTGAGTATATTCTGAATACACAACCTCTATATCTTTTAGTCTGTCTTTTATATTATCTGTTTCTTTTCTTTGCATATGTGCTATATCCTAAGTAATTTTTTCAAATCTATCTTCTAGTTCAGTAATTCTCTCTTCAGCTATGTCTAATATGCTGTTTAAGAGATCAAAATATATGCCCAAGTAAGTGTTAAATGATCCAAAAAGGCATCTTTGTATTAAATTATTATAACTGCAATTTAAAACTTATTTTATAGAAATGTTCTCCTTCTTAATATGCTTGTCAAAACTATTTGAACAGTACACTTAAAATCTGTACAAACACTGTAAGTTACACCTCAATTTAGAAAAAATCATTAAAAGCTTAGACTCAACGTGGTACAAAAATTAATTAATGGGGTAAATAGGGTGCGGTGGGGAGGATAAAGGCAGAAGTTGTAGTAAGTTTGAGTAAATAGTCATTCAATAAATGTTAATTGAAGGATCACTACGTGAATGAATAAATGAACGGATTAATTTAACAAAATTGGTTTTCATGTATTGCTTTGTGAGGCCAGTGTCATTATTTTGTAGTCAAAATACTCCTAGAGTTCTAAGCTTTGTAATGTTTTCGATTGCTACTAAAGACTAATATCATTGTCTGTTTGATAGAGCATTCTGCATTCTTGCAATGTAGAGAGAGCTTTCAGGCCATAAGGACTGTGAAGCACCACTGTCGTAACCAAGGAAACTTGTACAAACATCTTTTCTGGAGCACATTTGAGAACATGGTTTTCTCTGTGCTAAAGTGATATTTTGGCATTATACCCAGGAGAATGACTTTCAGTCCTGTAGTTTTAGGAGAAAATTATGCCCTTCTGTTGACCAGAGATCAATATGTAGGCAACAGGTGGACCGACCCTTTGAGGTACTTTTCTAAAAATGTGCTCTCAGAACACTGCTAGCCCCTGGCAGATTTATAAGAAAGAGCAGTGAGCCTTTCTTTGGTTCAATGTGCCTCTCACATTTGAAACATAAAATCGTGACTTTCACAGAAAGGCTGTTATGGTCTTAACAACCAATTCATTCTTAAAGATTCTACTATGCTTTACCAGAAAAGTCAGCTTATATCTAACATTATTAGTTCTATTATTTCTCCAACTAATAAAAATGAACTAGAGGCTCAAAATGGCTTTTTGAAGTGAAAAATATTGATACGAAGTAAAATAAATACAGTAACTTAGAAAAATGTCATAATTGTAAGTGGTGATCAGAAATTGTGTGCAGCTATAGAATGTGAATCTATATGTTCTGGTTCAAGGTGATCTGAAGATGGGATAATTTCATACATGCAACATAAAAAAGAAAATGCAGAAAGGAAGTATGCCCAGTGAAAAAACCATTAAATTGAATATTCCTGAACTAATAATCTATTTATCCCTATTGCTTGATATACTGTTCTGAAATTTTGTCAAACAGTTGTACGAAACCAACCAAACTTCCCCATAATTTACAAATAAAGAAGAGTGACCTCTCTAGTAAACTAATGAAGTTTTTCTAGCACAATCTCTGAATAATGCATTTCAGGAGGGAACAAATGTATTTTGTCACTAAAGGCAGAGACCAATATTACTAAGCATCATTCACAGTTTTATTTCTTACTGCAAAATTAGACACAGGCCACACTGTTGATAAGAACTTTATAAAACTTCTATAGATACTAAAATACAGTGCTTGAGAGAAAACAGAATGAAAGATTAGATAATCCCTTATCACATAGAACTACTGGAGTTACATAATGACAACAGCATATGATGTGGACTCACTGTCACACATATACATTGTGTGCATGCATGTGTGTATATGTGTGCTCTTTTCAGTTGGATGGAACCTCTGATAAGCTGCGAGTATCCACCTTGGCACACGTCCTATTTATCCATGAACAAGAAGCCCTTGATGGCGTTAGTTCCACTAATCTCATGTTGTTAAAGAGCAGGCATTCATTATTTGAAAGCTCCTTTGTGAGAGGTGACATGAACTTGGGTCACTGTTGACAGATGTGAACATCTAGGAAGAAGGTTTTCATGAGAGTAAAAGAATTTTTTCCTAACTACCTAGCCTCATATTCTTTCATTTACAGAATGCATTGGCATTCAACACTGTCATCCCTGGTCTTGATTTGATGTTGAACCAAATAATGGCAATTATAAATATGATCAAATTATATCCATCAACAATAAAACTATTTAGCATGCTATGTGGGGGAAAAATGGGCAATGACTCAAAAAATTCTGCTTCTCACACTGTCATAGGAAAAAATACCGACATGAGACCATATATAGAAATTCAATTTTATTCAAAATACTCATATGAAATCATATATAGAAACACTTCTACGTTACATAATACTGTTAATGACAGGAAGCATTGAGAAGACTGTCTGATTTATTGTGTGATCAAGGACACTTCAGTGAGTAAGAAGGGGCACTTTTAATAATTTTATTGGGATAATAGACATAAACTGGGACTGTCCCAGGGATGTATGCTTACCCTAGTAAAAGGTAGTTCTACCTTCAAGTGACTTATTCAAGTATTATATGCATGATATTATCAACATATTGAATAGCATAAAACTACCACTTCAGGGGTGAAGTATAATGATTTTTTAATGTTGAGGATGAGATATCAATATTTCTTTTAAAAGACTGAATTATGACACAAATGATTTGATTGCGGTTCATTTCAATTTTTTTCAATCCTAGTGATTTTCTTCACTCACAGGAGAAATAAACTGATCCTACATAATGAGCATATTTAAAAATTTAAGAACGTGCCTGCAAAAAAACATGAAGTACTTTGTGAAGCTGAACTCACCCAGATTGGATTTAATAATTCATCCACTACTGTCTCTCAAACTGAAACATCCAAACACAAGTGCCTAGTTTTGTTAATGGAATGGAGAAAGACATCTTACTGAGCAGTCTCACCATAATTTCCTCAGAAGCATTTGAAAGATCACCCTGTTAACTATCTCCCAAACCTTTCATTGTGAGTTAAAACAGTTGTAATTTAATAGAACAAAGAGAAATCTGGCCAATGGTTCAAAGTATCTGTGGATCCTTCCATGAAAGATGGTAAAAAAGTATGATCCTTCTTACTAATATGGAACTATTAATAATAATAATGAAAAATTAACATATGATAATTTCATTTTATTTCTTAAATTGTGAGGAATATTTTGAAAATGTTTGCATTTATTGGTGATTTGTGTGATTTGGATGCAAAGTAAATGATCCACAAATGCTGAAAGTTTTAGCTTTTAAAAATGACAGTTCCATGCAAAAGTTTGTAGTTTTGAAACTGCCCTTGCAAAAAGTATGACAGTGAGAGAAATCTCACATAGCTGACTCCATCTTCCTTCTAACCTCACAAGTTAACCATCTTTGTTCATTCCTGGATATAAGCCAAGCTAACTACGGGAAAAGTTTAGTTTATAGTTTAAAACAACGATGATAAGCATCTCCTCCCAAAATGAACCCCCTTCTTGCTCAGAAACTGGAACTGCCTTTGTAAAACTAACACATTTGCCACAAGGGTAGAGTTATGTTTCCAGAGTCATGTGGCTGGAGGTCATAAGATTTATAACCTCTCCAATTGCTCCTATAGATAGCATAATTGTAATAAGGGAGGAGACCACCTCTCATATCATCTTATGCCCAATTTCTGCCTCCAAAGAAAGAAGAAGTAAAAACTAAAAGGCAGAAATGAAATCCACAGGCAGACAGCCCGGCGCCGCACCCTGGGCCTGGTAAAGATTGACTCCTGACCTAATTGGTCCTGTTATCTATAGATTCCAGACATTGTATAGAAAAGCACTGTGAAAATCCCTATCTTGTTTTGTTCTGATCTAATTACTGGTGCATGCAGCCCCCAGTCATGTACCCCCTGCTTGCTCAATCAGTCACGACCATCTCACATGTACCCCCTTAGGGTTGTGAGCCCTTAAAAGGGACAGTAATTGCCCACCCGGGGAGCTCGGCTCTTGAGACAGAAGTCTTGCCGATGCCCCTGGCCGAATAAACCCCTTCCTTCTTTAACTCGGTGTCTGAGAAGTTTTGTCTGAGGCTTGTCCTGCTACAGTAAAACCTAAGACTGGTGTTTGAGGTGTTTGTCAGACCTTGCATTCTGATGGACCAGCTGGAACCATCCAGATCCAGTAACCCATCCCAAGAAACTGACTTAACTGGTCTTGTGACCCCCACGCAAGAACTGACTCAGCTCAAGTGGACAGTTTTGACCCCCTTTGATGTCATCTCCAACTCAACAAATAAGCATTCTTCATTCCCTAGCCACCTGCCCACCAAACTATCATTGAAAAACCCTAGCCTCTGGATTCTCAGAGAGGTGGATTTGAGAATTATCTCCTGTCCTTCTACTGGACTAGCCTGTGATTATTAAACTCTCTTTGCTGCAATACCTGCTGTTCTCAGTGCATTGATTTTTCTGGACAGCAGGCAAAAAGAACTCATTGGGCTGTAACAGTTTTCACCACTGTGCCTGAGCCTTAACCAAGCCTGCACAGGGGTGAAACAATCAGTATCTTTAAAGCCTATGTTGCTCCAACTTATCCTACAAGAATCAACTCAAATATCGTCTTTTACAAACATTTTAATGTTTCCTTTGTGCCAGAATTACAACTAGGTACAGAAAGCAGCCCTTGTCCTGAGGGAACTTCAGAGAATCTGTGAAACCTCAGCAGTTTAGATGTTATGTTAGAGCAAACCTATGGGGCTCTGAAAATATACAGGAGAGCACTAACCAAGACTTAAGAGAATAAAATCAGGCAGCTGAGACCCGAAGGCTGCAGGGGTGGTGAGGGAAAGCATTTCAGGCATAGGCAACACAATTTGCACCAATCTTGGAAGTGAGAAAAAACAAACTGTAATCATAAACTATAGATAGTTCATTACGACAGAACATCCAGTATGAGGTAAAGGGAAACCCTAATCAACATGGCTTTGATGAACCATGTTACAAAGCTGCATTCTGTGCACTGTGGGTAGCCAATAAAGGATATTACCAAGTGAGTGACATGATTATATTAGAGCTTTAGAAATTCTGATGTGTGGCCTTAGAATTGGAGGGAGGCAAGAAAAGGCAGAATTGTCAGGAGGCTGTAATAGCAATGGAATGATTTCAAAGTCATGATAACAATCGTTATGGAGATGCAAATGAAGGGGAAATTAGGGGATACAAGTGACTTTTGACATTTGATTTGAGTCTTGAAGGATGAGTAGGATTTTATCAGGCAGGCAAGTAGGGAAAGGAATTCAAGATACAGCAAAGACAAAGGAAACTGAAAAGTAAGACACATTCCCAGTCATTCATATATAAAATAAATGGGATATGAAGAGACGTTAACTTGGGCACAGGTTGGAATGCTACCTGTTTTTTTGAGCAGGAGAGTGATCTGCTCAGATCTATATTTTAGAAAAATGGAGAAAAGGTGAAGGATGGATATGGGGGTTGGGGGAGATGCCTCCCTGACAAATTCTTTTAGGACAGCGCAACATCTGGTCATCCCACAGCACCTCTGGTGTCTCCAGAGGAATTCCTTCCATCCCAGGAGATTTGACCACAATGAGGGCAGAAAGGCCAAGACTTCTATAACTCCTTGCAATACATCCTTTCAGGAACCAGGCCAGTGTTTGAGTTTTGGGATATTACGTTGGCTCTAACTCTTTATAGCAGACACTGGAAGATGATAACCAGACAGCTCCCCTTCTCATGCCTCTATGTTGTTCAGGTCTCCCTTTACTCTGTGTGATCTGATGAATCTTAGCTGACCTAAGTCAATTACAGTAGTCATTTCCTCTTCAAGTGATTGTTTACTGATACACGTGTGACCTAATCCTGGCAAGTGAGGATCCTCTGGAAAGATGAGATTCTGGAAAAAATCTTCTTAGCTCTGTAAAAGAGACTTAAGGAAAAGTTGGTCCCTTTTCTGCTTCTCTCAAGATATGATGCCTGCTGATCCTGCAATTTATTGGGATTAAGAGGGAAGTTCATCTTGTCTTTGAGAGTTTTCTACTGCATGATATTTGAAATGCTGAAGATGACTCAGGAGGAGAAAGATTAAATCAATCTGAGGGCTAGGCATGGTGGCTTACACCTATAATCCCAGCATTTTGGGAGGCTGATGCAGGAGCATCACTTGAACCCAGGAGTTTGAGACCAGCCTAGGCAACATAGTGAGACCTCATATCTACTAAAAACAATAATTTAAAAAATTAGCCGAGCATGGTGGTGTGTGCCTGTAGTCCCAGCTATGCCATAGGCTGAGGTGGGAGAAAGTCTTGAGCCTGGAGATAGAGACAGTAGTGAGCTATGATCATGCCACTGCACTCCAGCCTGGGTGATAGAAAGAGAACCTGTCTCAAACAACAACAAGAAATCTATGTGCTTGATATCATCGGTGAGACTCTGAATTAGCCAGATACAGACTCCCCCTGTTTCTTGATGGTTTTAACCATTTTGAGTTGCATCTTCTTTATTTATTCCAGATAAAATCCTTGAACTATTCAGGCCTGTTTTTGCAATGGAGGTTGTCAGGCCTCTGAGCCCAAGCCAAGCCATCACATCCCCTGTGACTTGCATGTATATGCCCAGATGGCCTGAAGTAACTGAAGAATCACAAAAGAAGTAAAAATGCACTGCCCCTGCCTTAACTGATGACATTCCACCACAAAAGAAGTGAAAATGGCCAGTCCTTGCCTTAACTGATGACATTCCACCACAAAAGAAGTGAAAATGGCCAGTCCTTGCCTTAAGTGATGACATTACCTTGTGAAATTCATTTTCCTGGCTCATCCTGGCTCAAAAAGCTCCCCCACTGAGCACCTTGTGACTCCCACTCCTGCCCGCCAGAGAACAACCCCCCTTTGACTGTAATTTTCCTTTACCTACCCTAATCCTATAAAACGGCCCCACCCTTATCTCCCTTCGCTGACTCTCTTTTCGGACTCAGCCTGCCTGCACCCAGGTGATTAAAAAGCCTTATTGCTCACACAAAGCCTGTTTGGTGGTCTCTTCACATGGACGACAGAGGTAATAAATGGAAGGTTTAGGAGTAGGGAGGGAAATATTCATCAACACTGGCCATGTCTCTTCAGTTCTTCCACCGTTTTCTTCTTGCTTTCTTCTCTGATAGGAATCAATCACCTGTTACGGAGGCTGCTCTGTGAAGGTAAACAGAGGGATAGGTAGAAAGTAAATATTAACTGACTGTGCCTCCCACCCTCGGGTGTTTGATTGACTGATTGCAGGAGTGGAAATATCACTCCTGGCTGTTCAAAGGAGCCACAGTGAGCTCCTGTTCTTTGCACAAGAAGAGTCATGTGCTAAAAACAGTCATCATCTTAATGCAGGTCAACTTCTTCACCTGGAGTGGGACGAAAATGTCACAAAGCACCATTGTGAGCAAAGTTTCCCTTAATCGAGTGGCACAGCTAATCTGGAGCATGCTACCAGCAAGCAGCCCCACCCCAACACAAAGAACTTCGTGAGAGGCTGTGTGAGGGGCTGTGAGCTGCTGGAACAGGCTCAGATTTATGATGGGGTGCAGGGAAAAGATGACAAAGATAATGGTCCCTGGTGTCTCTTATAGCAAAGCAGGGACTCCGGCAAAGAAAGCTGTTTCTTAACTTTTGAGTTCTATGACTCATCTTTCCTCACATTTTAATTTTCTGAAATTGGAATACATCTCACAACTGACATGTAACATTTAATGTGATAGTATTTCTCTTCTCATAAGATGTTCTCGAAGAGACGTGTGTCAACTGAAGTGCCAGAAAAGCGTAGCACAGCCACACCCCTCAGGGGTGACACACTTGCTGTTCAGTCAGTAACTCCCATAACACAAAGCCCTTTGCTTGTGGAAAGCCTCTTGCTGGGGAATGGTGGCCACTGGGGCATATGGGGGCTGGAAGTTTGACCTCTAGATGAGCAGGAGATGTGCAGGAGGCAGCATGATTGTGGGTCCCTCAAGGGAGAGACCTCCCCTATACATCCTGCTTGGCCTGAAATTCCTGCATTATAAAGGCATTCAATTAGGTCTTAAAAGCTCATCTTGTCTTTGAGTTGCCTACTGCATGGTTTTCAAAAGGAATAGAAATAGCACACTTTTTTCAAGTAAAATCTCATTTCAAATAATAATATATAAATAGATATTCTTAATGGGTTCCTTACTTATTGGTGAATACTTTATTCTTTGCAGAACTTCTGAATCACCTCCTAGAGCCCTGTTGAAAATTACTACTAAAATCGGCCAGGCATGGTGGCTCACGCCTGTAGTCCCAGCACTTTGGGAGGCCGAGGCAGGCAGATTGCTTGACCCCAGGAGTTCAAGACCAGCCTGGGCAATATAGGGAGGCCCTGTCTCTACTAAACAAACAAACAAACAAAAATTAGCCGAGCATGGTGGCATGCCTGTCGTCCCAGCTGCTCGGGAGGCTGGGGTGGGAGGATCACTGGAGTCCAGGAGGGGGACATGTTGTAGTGAGCTGAGATCACACAACTGCATTCCAGCCTGGGCAACTGAGCAAAATTATGTCAAAAAAAAAGAAGTAGAGGAAGAAGAAGAAGGAGGAGGAGGAGGAGGAGGAGGAGAAGGAGGAGGAG
>NW_012110375.1:604990-662718 GCF_000951045.1 Mandrillus leucophaeus | reverse complement strand
AAGAAGAAGAAGAAGAAGAAGAAGAAGAAGAAGAAGGAGAAGGAGAAGGAGAAGGAGAAGGAGAAGGAGAAGGAGAAGGAGAAGGAGAAGGAGAGAGAAGAAGAAGAAGAAAAATTGCTACTAAAATCAACTGATAGATATATGAAAATAATAAAGTCCTGTGGGAAGAATCAGATTACTAGAAACATTTTAATTTGCCTAGTCTAATATCCTCATTTACTAAGGAGAAAACTGAGGCTCAGAGAAGTGAAAGCGCTCACTCAAAGGTGATAATTACCCAAGTGGTGAAAGAGCTGGGATCAGAACCTGGGCCAGCTGACTTCTGGCCCACAGCTCCCGGTAGAACAGCACAGGCCAGCTACAAGAGGCAGCTAATCAGAGGGACTCACATCCCTGAGTCACAGGGTTGTCTGGCATTGGCCCTGTGCCCTAGGGGAAACACCTGCCCATCACAGCCATAGGAGCTCATGCAGCCATCTCGTGGTCCTCCTGCCTCTTCTCCTCCCTTGTGCTGTCATTAGGAGGATGACCGCCTTTACACAGAGGCAGACAACCTCATCTAAATGGACCAAGCAATCTCTCATGAAGGAAGGTTGAATGACCAAGTTCAGAGATAAAAGAACCTTTCCCTGCTTTTCCCTTACCCGAAGTCCTGGGAATGTCCACCTGGAAATGTCCTGAGGGCTTTTTGGATCACCCATCATTTCTTCTCAAGAATCAGCTGTAAGGAATAGTGGAATATGCAAACCTGGTTGGAATCCATGCCACTTTCTAAGTAATGGGAGAACATTACTTAATGTGGCATCAGTGGCCTCAGGTATAAAATGGGATAACAGTAGCACTGCGCTGGTGGTGGTGTGGTGAAGATTCACTGGGATGAGATGGGGGTACTTTGTATATAGTGAGAACTCAGTCATATGGTACCTATTATTAATAATGCTAATCGCTATCTGGTTTGGTTTGCAGGGTAATTGTTTTGTATGAAGAATATCCCCCTTAATACCAAAAAGATTTTGAGGAGCTGCATCTTTTATGTTGAGTTGGAGGGTAGGCGGTAATCTCGTTGGACTCTGTTGAAAACCACACATCACCAAACTAAGGAAGATTCAGCTAAGATAATTACCCTTTAGATGCTTTACTTTAATCCCTGCTGATAAAGTTGGCCCAATTCCTGGGCTCTATGGTGCAGAAAGAACAATTCTACTCAGTAAATACATATCCAAGCAAAGGACTTGATCAGCATAGGGATCTTTCGGATAATAGAACTACAGGAAAAAACCTACTTTCTGTGAAGGGTCGTGTTAAGATATTAGTCTTCTCGGCCGGGCGCGGTGGCTCACGCCTGTAATCCCAGTGCTTTGGGAGGCTGAGTTGGGCGGATCACGAGGTCAGGAGGTCGAGACCATCTTGGCTAACATGGTGAAACCCCGTCTCTACTAAAAATACAAAAAACTAGCCGGGCGCGGTGGCGGGCACCTGTAGTCCCAGCTACTCGGGAGGCTGAGGCAGGAGAATGGCGTGAACCCGGGAGGCGGAGTTTGCAGTGAGCCGAGATCGCGCCACTGCACTCCAGCCTGTGTGACAGAGCGAGACTCCGTGTCAAAAAAAAAAAAAAAAAAAAAAGATATTAGTCTTCTTATTGCAGAGTCCCTCATTTTTCTTGTTTTTGTTTGTTTGTTTGTTTGTTTGAGATGGAGTTTCACTCTTGTACCCAGGCTGGAGTTCAATGGCGCTATCTCGACTCACTGCAACCTCCACCTCCCAGGTTCAAGCGATTCTCCTGCCTCAGCCTCCCAAGTAGCTTGGATTACAGGCGTGCTGCCACCACGCCCGGCTAATTTTTTGTATTTTATTCATAGAGAGGGGGTTTCGCCATGTTGGCCAGGCTGGTCTCAAACTCCTGACCTCAGGAGATCTGCCCGCCTCGGCCTCCCAAAGTGCTGGGATTGCAGGCATGAGCCACCGCGACTGGTCTCATTTCTCTTGTTTTACTCTTCTGTTCTGTTTACCTTGCTTCCTGCCTTCCAGATGTGACAGGACTTCCTTGCCACATAGAGAAAAAGACCAAGGATACCACATACATCTCTGTCTTGATCCGGACAGGTAAGGACATTCCTGAAACCCCTACTGCTAAGAAAAAAAGCTGTTCAAACTATTTCTAATGGGAAAAGGTATGATGCACAAGTGACTGAGGAAACCTATGCAAGTTTTACAGATAGAAAAATATTTAAATTAGGCAATGAAAACAAGTGTATAAAAGTAATAAGCAACATTTTAAAACTAAGTAGATTGAATTTGTGCATACAGTGTAATGTAATGGCAAGAGAAGACTTGTTAGTTGCTACTGGGTTATGGAGAAGGGTATAAGAGAATTATTTTTCAGAAGGTGCTAGGGAACCAGGTGTTCTAATAATTAGACTATAGTTTATTATTAGTTCTAATAATTAGACTATAGAATCCCTAGGATTTTCCATGTAGACTATAATGTAATTTGTGAACCATGGCAGTTCTGCTTCTTCCTTGGCAATCCATATACCTTTCACTTGATTTTTATTTAATTTTTTAAACTTACTGTACTCAGCCTGGACAATATGGCGAAAACCTATCTCTACAGAAAATACAAAAATTAGCTGGGCATGGTGGCGTGCATGCCCAGAAAATAGTTAAACATAAGAGTGCTTTGAAAACATAATTTACAACTACTTCTGTCATCTATCTAATTAACATATATTTATAAATTTGTTGCTGGGCTTTGTATTCTGTTCCATTGGTCTGTTTATCTATACTCGCATCAATACTACCCTATCTGCATTACTGTAGATTTTCAATAGCTATATCATAAAGTGAGCTCCTAATCTTTTTTCTTTGCCAAAATTTTCTTGGCTCTTCCTGGTGCTTTATGTTTCCATATAGATTTTAGAATTAATCTTTCAATAAAGGGAGAAAAGGCCTTGTTGAGATTTTGATTGGAATTGTACTGATTTATTCTATGAATTTTGGAACAATTGCTAACTTCAAGATATTGAGTGTCCTGATCCAAAAATATGACACAGTCATCCCTTATTATCCATGGGGGAATTGGTTCCAGGATTCCCCTGGGATACCAAGATCTGAAGATGCTCAAGTCCCTAATATAAAATGGTGCAGTATTTGCATATAACCTACACACATCCTCCCGTACACTTTAAATCATCTCTAGATCATTTCTAATACCTAATACAATGTAAATGCTATGTAAGTTGTTGTTATACTGTAGTGTTTTTATTTGTGTTATTTCTTGTTGTTATACAGTTATCTTTTTTTATTTTTTGGCTATTTTCAATCTGTAGTTGGTTGAATTCACAGATGTGGGCGCCAAGGATGCGGAAAGCCCACTGTAAATGTTTCTACTGAGATCCACTTTAATTTTTACAATAACACATTATAATTATCTTCAAAGCAGTCTTGCACATCTTTTTAAAGATTTACTCTTAAGTTCTGTGGTATTTTTGCTATTTAAAATAGTGTCTTAATTACACTTTTTACATGTTTCTTGCTGGTATATAGGGATGCAATTGAATTTTTTTGCACTCACATACAACAGTCTTGTCAAACTAATTTGATTAGTTCTAATAATTAGACTATAGAATCCCTAGGATTTTCCGTGTAGCCTATAATGTAATTTGTGGACCATGGCAGTTCTGCTGCTTCCTTGGCAATCCATGTACCTTTCACTTGATTTTTATTTAATTTTTTAAACTTACTGTACTCAGCCTGGACCACATGGCGAAAAACAGTCTCTACAAAAAACACAAAAAATTAGCTGGGCATGGTGGCACACACCTGAAGTTTCAGCTACTTAAGAGGCTGAGGCGGGAGGATCACTTTTGCCCAGGAGGTGGAGGTTGCAGTAAGCTGAGATCACGTCACTGTACTCCAGCCTGGGTGACAGAGTGAGATCCTGTCTCAAAAAAACAAAAACAAGAATACTATACTCATAGGATCTCTGGTATATTATTAAATAGGTACAGTGATACTAGGTATTTGTCTTTCTGATTTTAATGAAATAATTTTTATTTTTCATGATTACATATAATGTTTTGGTGAGTTTTGGTAGAAACATTTTTCAGGTTAAGACAGTTTCTTCTATTACTACTTTTCTAAATGGTTTTTATTGGAAGATATGCTCAATTTTATCTAGTGCTTTTAAAATTAGATATAGAGATGATCATATGGTTTTTCTCTTACAAAATGTTAATGTGGAAAATTAAAGTAATAGGTTTTTATCAGACTTATATACATGAACATGGTTTTGAGTAAAATAGTTCTATTAATGTCTTAGTTCATTTTCTTTTCCTATGACAAAATGCCCAAGACTGGGTAGTTTATAAAGGAAAGAGATGATGTATTTAGTTCACTATTCTGGAGGCTGGGATGTCCAAGACGGGCAGCCACCTTAGTGAGGGCCTCGTGCAGCATCAAAACATGGGGGAGAAAAGGAAGGGGACATGGGGCATGCAAAGACCAAATATGAGGCAGCCTCACTTCATAACGACCTGCTCTCACAGTACCCAATCCAGTCCCGCAAGAACGAGAACTCACTCCCTGGAGAAAGGCTTTAATCTCTCTTAATGATCTAGTCACCTCTTAAAGGCACCACCTCTCAACACTGGCTCCATTGGAGACCAAACCCCAAGATGAGTTTTGGTGGGGATGCAGCCTACTCAAGTGGACCCATACATCCATTTTCCATTCTCACCAGGAAGATATGAGAGTCTAGTTGCTCTACTTTCTCATCCACTCTTGGTGTTTTTATATTTCACTTTACCCATTCTATTAGGTGTGAAGTGGCATCTCATTATATATAAAACTGTGAGCTCTGCAGTTTCTGCTGGGAGAAAAGCTAACGAAATCAACTAGTGTAGGGTGAGTCACACCATGATATTTGTAAACCGGTAGATGAATCAACTTGCATAACAGCTCAGTCCGAAGTCAATGCTTACACAGACGTTCCAAAACTGCTGTGACTATTCCAAGGGCTTTGTGAATCCATTAGCTGGAAACTGCATCTGTAGTAATTTGTGAATCGATTGTTCGTCAACTAAATTAATAAAATTATAATTTTATGTGGGTTCTAAGTTTTTTTTAAGCATTATAAAAGGCTTCTTATGGTGGCTAAGAACACAGATCAAGGCCTGGGTTTTTCCTCAGGTAAGAACTGTTAACAAGGTTTTGTATTAAATCATATTATGTGAGAGGTTTAGGGCTTATTTATTCATTATTCAAAAAGCGTTGCTTGCCACCTAAGTGCCACACATTGTGCTAGGGGCTTTCATACGAAGAAAGAGACGGTACTATTACAAACCTTACTGCTGGCAGGGTGGGGGTGCCTGACTTCTGTCTTTGGAATTAGGGTCCACCCAACAGGAATGAAGAGGCTGATGCTAGGTCCAGATTGGAATGAATGCAGTTGTTACCGGAGGAGCCTACCAATCACAACCAATGTGCAAGTACCTGGTGCAGGAAACTAAATCTGTGCTTAGTCCTCAGAGAAAGATACTCAGTAACAGATCCAGGATGAGCGGGTTGGCCATGGACGGAGGGCAAGGTAGGAAGTCCAGCCCCGGGAAGGCCCACAGCAGGTTATTGACAGCATGAATTGCAGAAGAGAAGGACTTTACTGGGGTGTGGAGTTTGTCTGAGTGGACCCAGGCAGGACAACAGGCTTAAAGTCTCAGGGCCTCACACGACAAATATGTGTGCACAAGGGAAACTGGACAGAGAGCATAATAAATAATTACAGCTGTGTGAGAATTGAGACCAGATTGCCAAGGGACTGTAGAGAAGGAATTAAGGAAGGGAAGTCAGGGAAGGTGTACAGGAGGAGAGGTTTGAACTGGGTCTTGAAGAAGAGTATCTGCCAGAGAGGGGTTTAGAAGGACGTTCTAGGAAAAGGGAGCATATTGCAAAGTCATGATGTCACGAGGGAATAGGATATGTTCCAGAAACAGAGAGCAGTCTGGCGTGGCAGACACATACTGTTTATGGGTACGAGAAGAGGCTGGAAGGTACCCAGTGTCAGGCTGGACAGCTGTGACGGGAAGCGAGTTTGGGCTATATCCTGAAGAGTACTGGTCTGGGGAGAGATGTGCTGAGAGCTGGGTTGCAGACATTGATCTAGCTAGTCCTACTCAGGGCAGTGAGGCAGACAGGGCTGCACCTGGGAAGAACATGCCAGCACTCAGCAAAGGCATTTTATTGTCAGCTTCTCCCTCCCCTTAGCCATAGCTCGGGGTGGGGGGCCTTTCCTTGGTCCCTCCTCCCCTCCATTTGTGCAGCTCCTTTTTCCATGCAGGTCACTGCCTTGATGGAGGTGGGCATGCCTACAGTGCTCAGGCCTCTGAGGAATGCCCCAGTATAGACCACCCACCAGGAGTAACACTGATGCCTCCAAGATATGGAACAGCTGCAGCCTGGGTTATGGCTGTAAGCCCTGCCAAAGCGCACATGGAGGGAAGCTTGTGCGTCCCTCTGTGCCAGTCCAACAACTCCACTCACATCCCATGCATCGAAGCATCTTCCTGGTGAGTGTGTGTGTGTGTGTGTGTGTGTGTGTGTATTTTCATGATGTCCTTTTTTGGGTTGGAAGAGAGAGGTCTTGCTCTCTCTCAAAAATTCTGTGAATGGTCATTTTACTCAGAATTTCCAGCATGTAAGATAGAAGCTCCCCAGGGTTATCTCTGGTCAGGGATCAAACAGCTGCTCTCCACTGTCTCAGCAGAATAAAATGCTTCTACTGAAGCAAAGCTGACACAGACGCACAAAACAGATAAGCGTGAGATCTGGGCTGTGGGAGGCATGGGTATCTGGAACACTTTTCCTCACCCAGGAGAGAAGGATTTATCTGAGGAGTACTGTAACCATGTACCTTCAGATAACAAAATTTCCTAGGGAATCCCTCATATCAGCAGTGACTGTATCCCTTGGACTTCCTCTTAAAATTCAGTACATATTTCTTTGCCTTATGTGGCTAAGAGGAACTGTATGAGTGTTGGGGAAGGGGAGGATTTGAGAAGAGCTTCTTCAAATGTATTTCCTAGCCTCTGCCCTTAGCAAAAAAAAAAAAAAAAGGAAGAGCTACAAAAGTTGTGGAAGGCAATAAATTGCCTCGCCGTGGGTAGGCATAGTTGAGGTATAACTTGATGGCCTAAAAGGCCACTTCCCTGCCTTTCTCCAAAAGGAACCCCTTCCTCAGTAGTATTGCCTTCGATTCCCTCATTAACGACTCCTTGAGGTTAACACAGTAGTCTTCAGTCTGGGACACGTGGAGTTCTAAGGGTCTGGGGCAAGCCAGGGTGGGCATGGAGGGTGTTCTACCCCTTCTCCCCATCCTTTAAATGGGGGTGCTCTCACCTCCTCCATGGCACATATCACACTTCCCTTTGAGATTTTTTCTGCAAGTTTTCGTCTCCTTAGTAAGTGTGAAGATTAATTGTATGTGTCAGGTTGGCGAGGACACAGTACCCAAATATTTGGTCAAATACTAGTCTCAATGACACAGCAAAGGTGTTTTTCAGATGAGATTAACATTTAAATCAGTATATTTTGAGTAATGCAGATTATTCTCCATAACATGGGTGGGCCTTATCCAATCAATTGAAGACCTTAAGAGAAATTGGTCTCCCCGCAAATAAGGAATTCCGTCTCCAGACTCAAGTTGTAATGTTAATTCTCCCCTGAGTCTCCAGCTTGATGGCCTGCCCTGCAGATTTTGTACTTGTCAGCCTCCATTATCATGTGAGTCAATACCCTAAAATAAATGACTCTCTCTCTCTCTTACTCTCACTCTCTCTTTCCATCCTATTTGTGCTGTTCCTCTAGAGAACCCTGACTAACACAGTAAGTTTGTTAAATTTAGTGGTATGAGTGAAGCAATTTGGAAAATATTTTAGATGCAATACAGAATTAAGCAAAAGAAGAATAAATGTATTGAGGTTGCTTGGTTTTCACTGTGGAAGAGGGGCCACACCAATACGGAATGAGGCACAACAAGAAAGAGCTCTATGGGAATGGATGGGAATTGGAGGTAGGATGCAAACTCAGGATTTCTAAAATGCGTACATGTATGTGCATGTACATGTTTATGTGCTTCTGTGCGTACGTGTGTATAAGTGGATATGCATGCTTATGTTTCCTAGTTATCTCTGCTGAAAGCACATAAAGCAAAGACATCACAGTGGCAATGAGTCTACCTAATGCCCAGATGTTGACTCTAATATTTCTCACCAAAAGGGGCCAGGACTACTCAGAGTAATGGCAGATTCCAAGGCGGAGGCAGGGTAGGTGCCAGATGAGCCTGGAAAATCTTGTTAGACCAGAAAGTAAAGTATGCACAAAAATAACAGAATATGTTACAAGGACTTGGGAGACAGCTTGAAGGGGTTCCAATGGCCAAATTGGGTAAATTGAAATACTAGTACAAAAATAAATTTTAAACCATGGAATAATGGAAACACATGGATCCATATTGATAATTTTTTTGAAACTTAAATAGTGGAGATGAGAGGGCTGTTGCTTACAGTAGAATGCTGAAGGCTAAGCGTTCAATGTGGAGAAAGTGCTGGAGAGGCAAATCATCATTTTGCAGCCATAGAATAAAGATGAAGTCAGCAAAAAACACTAATAGATGCTAAATCCAAGGGGAGATTTTGATGAGGAGCAGCATACTTGCATGATCTTAAAGCATCTCCCCACAGACTGCTTATTAGTTCAAAGGAGAAAAAACAAACAGTAATTATTCAGTGGATATCAAAATTACCTTTACCGGTGAAGGATGGATGGACGACATGTACCTCCTGGTGTGATGCCCCATGAAGGACACAGCCTTGCCTCCGTAGCATGAAGACCAAAAATGCACAGCCTCAGACACCAGGAAACACCAGAGAGACACAAAATGAAGACTGTTGTTTTTTTAGAAAGAAGAGTACATGTGTGTGGGGGGGCACTCTGCTGTTCCAAAATGTCAATGTCATTCTGGTGGGTTATGTTAACAACGGGGGGGATTTGCATGTGTCAGGGAAGGTGGTATATGGGCGATCTCTATACCTTCCTCTCAGTTTTGCTGTGAACCTAAAGCTAATCTAAAAAAAAAAAAAAAAGTCTTTTAAAAAAATAATCAAGTGTCATAAAAGACAAGGAAAGGCTGTGAAATGTTTTGGAATAAAAAAAACTAAAAGAGTATGACAACTAAAGGCAATCCCTGACCCTAGACTGAATCCTATACCACAGGAGAAAGGAATGCTGTAGAGAACATTATTAGATCAACTGACAAAATTGTAATATAGATGCCAGATTAGATGAAAGTATTATATCAGTGTAAATTTATAGAGTTGATAACTGCATTGTGGTTATGTAAGAAAATATTCCTATTCTTAGAAAATACACACTGAAGTATTTAAAGGTAAAGTGCCATAATGTAACTAATCCAGTTGGTTCAGAAAAAAAGAATTCTGTATTCACACATATATATGGCTGTACACACACATACACACACACACAGAGAGAGAGAGAGAGAGAAAGAGGCAGACAGAGACAGAGATGAGGAGAAAGAGAGAACAATGTTCTTTGGAGAAAGAGTGCTGTAGGGAAAGGAGGTATTTGTTCCCTGTGCCTGTAGCAACATCCAGTCCAGGGCCATGTTCATGTCAACGCTGGACTATCTAGTCCTCTGTTTTGAAGAAATAATGAAAAATACATGAGGTGTAGTTGGGGCATTGGTTAGAATCAGGTCATTCAGATCAGATGAATGCACCCAATGTGCAACCTCCCTTCCAGGGTCCATGTGCTATGGTACATTCCAGACAATTCTAGCTTAATCATTGCGCCAGTCAGTTTTCCAGCAGGAATTGAAAATGTTACCCTGAAACTAGATAATTGAAGACAATGTAATAAAGGGATTACTTACAAAGGTGGATGGGGCGGGCAGCATTAGAGAAACTAAGAGGAAAAGGCGCAACTTCTTATGGCTAGCAGCACTGGGGAGCCAGCGTTGTTAGAAAAAGTGGGGGTGTGGAGGAGCAGGGACCAGAACCCAAGCCCAGAGAAGAGCTGTATGGAGACCTGGTATGGCCACCTGAGAGGAGCTGTCATCTTTGGTAGAGTGAGGCATCTGAGTCTGCAGCCAACCCTCAGCAACCCAGTGGGAGGGAGCCACAAGGGACAAACCTCCTGACCTTACTTTCCTTGCACCTTCTGATCTCCTGACAGGGTCTCTTATTGGCCAAATCCTCCTGAAGCCAGAGGACAGGGAGCCTATTAATACGGTAAGCAGGTCAGCCTCCTAGGACACACAGAAGCTGGGAGGAGGGTAGAAAGGGAATCTGGAAGGGAAACTGGATCTAGAAATCAGTGATATGTGGCTGTGGTGAACGTTTAGCTTTATTTGTAGAAGCAGAGATTGCTGACACTCAACATCACCAAATAATAAAAGATCTAATTGTGCATTGAAGATTCTTGAAACTGGCGTAGTTAAAAAGTTTAGTAGGAAAGTTAAAAGAAAAAAATGCCACTTTCTTGATGATTAGAAATAGGATTTTTAAAGCCCCTTTTTTCTTTAAGTAAGTTGTTTTCCAAATAGTCAACCACAGCCAATACAGTAGAAAGTTAAGCATAGGAAAGTTCCTTAACAACATGGCAGTAAAGTTCAGTATGGAAAAAGAAATTCTCTTATTAATTTTGTCCTGGAAGTAGAATACCTGTCAGATTTGACCAAAAGATTTTACATTTCTGGAGTGCTCCACCAAATTGTGGCCCAGGGTCTATGGTGACCCAGTGGGAGTGCTCCGTAACTCTGGACCAAGGCAGAGTGTGCAGAGGGCCGGGTGGACAAGGCTGGATGTTGACTGAGGACAGCTGGGTCAGACAGGAAGTACGAGTGGCCAGCTGAGGCCATCAACTGAAAGATGCATCACAAAATGAGAAGCTGAGATTCTTGGAAGCATGGTGCATGGCCAATGATTCAGGACCAGGGCGGTTAGATGCCAGCAATAAAGTGCTGCTTAGCTGTTTGTTTTTGAGGCAGAAATGACTAGAAGAGGACAGACCTCATTCCATGCCTATTAAGACCAAAGATGTCTGTACACAGCCTATTTGTGCCTCTGTTATGAGAAATCAAACCCAGTCGTGAGTTTTCTGCACACAAAGCTACACTGATTCTTGCCTTTCCAACCTTTCTGGCATGACCTCCCACCGCTTCTTAACTCATTCATCAATGCTCCACTCACAAGGATTTCCCTGAACATATCACACTGTTTCACATTCCTGTGCCTTTGAACGTTGTATGAGACTTCAGATTTAGTGGCTGTAACAAAGAGACAATGAAAGAGAATGCCTTCAATTAGAGTTTATATTTCTCTCCTGAAGTAGTCCAGAGGTGAGTGTAGAGACTGGAAGGGCAGTGCTGCTCCACACAGTCATTCAGGGACTCAGGGTCCTACCATCTTGTTACTTCACTATCTCCTGAGGTGTTGCCATTGTCCACAGGATTGAAGTAAGCTTACCTTCATGTCTGGCAAAGAGAAAGCCTAGGTGAAGTTGCTTTGCCTCTAAGGAGTTGACTCAAGTTGCACAATCGCTGCTACTCACACACTATAGGCCTGAACCTGGTCACATGGCCATGGCTACCTCCAAGGAGGCTGGAAAGTATAGTCTTTAGCTAGTGGCCATGCGCTCTACCCAAATGCATGGTCTTCATGAAAGGGGAGACAATTAGAAGTTTCTGCCACAATCTGCTATTTTCTTAACCAGGAATGGCCTTTTGTCACTTTGATCATTTGCCTGATCTCTCCTCCCTGCCCTTTGTGACTTAGTAAAAATGAATTTTCTCTGTTCCCCAACTCCAGTATTTTGTTAACTCCTCTCTTGTAATTATCTGTTTACAACTTGGTCTGGGAGCTGAAGAAGGCGGCAATAAATTACTGAAATCACCCCTGCAGTTTTACAATTTTATGGTGTCTATAAAACCTCCCAGTAATTGCAGTGTTCCCTTGGTCATCCTGCAGAACAGTATTGCTATTGGGAAAAAAAACAACTGTATTTACAGCCCTGGTCACATTCCTTTATATGCTCCGAAGTTAAAGATCTTCTGTGACCAGGAAATGGTCTATCCTAGGCAAGACTTTATTATTCTTCTTCACTGTTGCTCCTTGTAGTAAGTTGTGCCCACTTCTGTACTGTCCTATGGGACCTGCTAAGCTTTAGGGACCAGACCATCACCATAATCATAAGATGCTCTCATATGTATCAAAATAGAATTTATACATGAGGACAGGTGCAGTGGCTCATGCCTGTAATCCCAGTGCTTTGGGAGGTCAAGGCAGGAGGATCACTTGAGACCAGGAGTTGGGGACTAGAGTGAGCAACATAATGAGACCCTATTAAAAACAAAGTTTTTGTTTTTTTTTTTTTAAATTAACCAGGCACAGTGGCATGTACCCTGTAGTCCTAGCTACATGGAGGCTGAAACAGGAGGATCACTTGAGCCCAAGAGTTCAAGACTGTAATGAGACATGATCGTACCATTGCACTGGGTGACAGAGCAAGACCCAGGAAGGCCCAGATACTCTTGTTATGAGACTGCCAAACTGATAAAATAATATGTACAATTACAGAGCGCTCTAGCTGGTGTCTGACTTTGGGCCCAGTTAAAATTCAGACATATCTGAACTAATCTGTTGAAGGGTAGTCACATCTTGGAGTTGGATATTTGCATAATAATAGTAATCTGTGGCTGAAGGAATGAAGGGGGTGCACAGCGGGTACATGTGCCTGAGGGTGCAGACTAGGGATGCAGAGCCAGCACACCGCCAGCGCCCTAACAACTGGGAGACACTAGGAACTCAGACACTTGTTGTTTGGTGCAATGGATGTGCTACAAGGAGACAGCAAAGTTGTTATAAAACATTCTGGGCTGGAAGCTGCAAACTTGAGTGCTAACCTATCTTTACCTGAACTTCACTTCTCTAGGCTTCTGTTTTCTCATTTGTTATTGAATTGGTTTGGGCAAGATGATTTCTGTGGGTCTTGCAGTTAAAAAGTTTTCTTTTTTCTTTTTTTTTCTTTTTTTTGAGACGGAGTCTCGCTCTGCCGCCCGGGCTGGAGTGCAGTGGCAGGATCTCGGCTCACTGCAAGCTCCGCCTCCCGGGTTCACGCCATTCTCCTGCCTCAGCCTCAGGAGTAGCTGGGACTACAGGCGTCCGCCACCTCGCCCGGCTAGTTTTTTGTATTTTTTTTAGTAGAGACGGGGTTTCACCGTGTTCGCCAGGATGGTCTCGATCTCCTGACCTCGTGATCCGCCCGCCTCGGCCTCCCAAAGTGCTGGGATTACAGGCTTGAGCTACCGCGCCCGGCCGCAGTTAAAATGTTTTCTGACTCAGCTGGGCATGGTGGCTCATGCCTGTAACCCCAGCACTTTAGGAGACCAAGGTGGGCTGATCTCTTGAGGCCGAGGATTCGAGACCAGCCTGGCCAACATGGGGAAACCCTGTTACTACTGAAAATACAAAAATTACCTGGGTGTGGTGGTGTGTGCCTGTAATCCCAGCTACTCGGGAGGCTGAGACCAGAGAATCGCTTGAACCTAGGAGGCGGAGGTTTCAGTGAGCCGAGATTGCACCACAACACTCCAGCCTAGGCGACACAGCGAGACTTTATCTCAAAAAAGAAAATAAAACAAAAACTTAAATAAAGTTTATGGATTCTAAGGAGAACTGTGACCATAAAAGAAATTAGCATTGTGTGATACACTATCAAGACCAGTAAGCTAATGAGAAAAAGAAAGTCATGAAAATGAGTAGCTGAGTATGTCTCCCTTATCAAATGGAAGCAGGACCTGAAATCCATTTCTTTGGACAGAGACAGAGGGCAGCAGTACCAGGAGTGGTGGTTTTCTTTGGTGTCCGCAGATTCCAATAAACCCTTACTTCAATGGAAATGAGGAAACAAGGCTGTTTCCTAACAGATCGGTGGTTTTTAAAATCCCATGTCTTCTGAAACTTTCCGTCCATCTGTTTCTGTCGTGCTGAACTCTGCTTTGGTAGCATGAAAATGAAGAGGCAAGCGGCAGCTGGAATAAAAAAGAAATTGTTCCTTCCTGTTCTGCCAGTACATTCCATTCACAAAGTTGGGGCCAGGTGTGGTGGCTCCTGCCTATAATCCCAGCAGCACTTTGGGAGGTTGAAGTGGGAGGATCCCTTGAGGCCAGGAGTTCGAGAAAAGCTTGGGCAACATCATGAGACCTTATCTCATTTTTTTAAGTGGGTAACGATAAATAAAATGATACTGAAGTTTTTGAACATTTCATATTTCATATACGTTTACAAACCTGTTATAACTGGTTACCAAAATCTTCACATTTTTATCCCCTTCCAGTCTCTACTTACTCCTTGTATTTTAGAGCCTCTGGGTTTTTTTGTTTTGGTTTTGGGATTTTTTTTTTTTTTTTTTGTCATTCCCCTATCATGCTCTTGTCCTTGAATTTTTTCTCATTTCCTTATTATCTCCAAAAATATCTGTAGCACAGTGATAAAGGGAATGGTATAAATAGACAATAGGGGCAAACATCCCACAAAATATTCTAGCAATACTAAATTCTTATCTGCAGGTGTCTCTGGCTAATGAGTTAGGTGGAGAAGGAAGGTGGTGAAGAGAAAGCAAAAATATACTTTCTTCATGCTTTGATAAGCTCTGAGTGTGTCCCTTATTAGAGGACACAGTTCTTTCAAAAAAAAAAAAAAAAAAATGAACAGCATCCTCTGTCATTCCTAGATTGTTTTGCTCTGACTGACATCACCTGAAAGTAAGTAAATGTGGAAGAGGGTCATAATGCAACTTACTGGTGATTTATTTGCAGAAGTAAATGAAAATAATAGTGATAAATAAGGGTAATGTATATTGATTGCATTAATGGGCCAATCTTTTATGCCTTCCTACATCCATGCTCTTGGGCAATGCCCTTCCACACTGACCTTCTGCTTGGTTATGTGACTTGCTCTGACCAATGCAGCTCTAGCAATGTTGATGTAAGCAGGGGCTTCAAAAAATGTTTACATGATTAGTACAGCCATTATAGAAAACAGTATGGGGGTCCTCAACAAAAATAAAACTAGAACTTCCATATGATCTGGCAATCCTACTTCTGGGTATAAATCCAAAGGAAATGAAGTCAGCCTGTCAAAGAGATAGCTTCACTCCCATATTCATTGCAGCACTATTCACAATAGCCAAGATAAGGAATCAATCTGTGTCCACCAACGGATGAGTGGATAAAGAAAACGTGGTATATTTACACAACAGAATACTATTCAGACTTTAAAAATTAAAAAAAAAAAATTCTGTCATTTGTGAAACATGGATAAACCGGAAGAACATTATGTTAGGGGAAATAAGCCAGGCACAGAAACACAAATACTGTAGGACCTCACTTATACAAGGTGACTTCAAAAATATTCATGGAAATATTTATGGAAAATGCATATTATGGAAAAACTATACATAGATCTCAAACCATTTTTTAACCAAAATAAACTTGTACTACCCTATTATAACATGTCTGGTGCCAGGCATGGTGGCTCACACCTGTAATTCCAGCATTTTGGGAGGCTGAGGCAGGAGGATCGCAATGTCAGGAGTTTAAGACCAGCCTGGCCAATATGGTGAAACCCCGTCTCTACTAAAAATACGAAATACAAAAAATGAGCCAACCATGGTGGCAGATGTGTGTTATCCCACCTACTCAGGAGGCTAAGGCAGGAGAATCACTTGAACCCAGGAGGCGGAGGTTACAGTGAGCCAAGATCTACCACTGCACTCCAGCCTGGGCGACAGTGCAAGACTATCTAAAAAAAAAAAAAAAAATGTCTGGACAGGATCTAGTTTAAGGCACTAAAAATTACTGGACATCAGTTTGAAAAGAGCACCTATCAGAGCCACATCAGTTCTTCAAAAACTGCAGCAAGAACAAATACCAAATTTATGCTGAAGCTTAGGTGGAAAAATGATAAAATCGTTAATGCTTTACAAAAAGTTTATGGGAACAATGCTCCAAAGAAATCAGCAGTTTACAAATGGACAGTGAGGCAATGTTAAAGATGAAGCTCACAGAGGCAGACCATCCACATCAATATTCAAGGAAGAAAATAATCTTGTTTATACCCTAATTGAAGAGGACTGACAATTAATGACAGAAACAAAAGCCAACACCACAGACATCTCAACTGGGTCAGCTTACACAATTCTGACTGCCAAATAAAGTTGAGCAAACTTTCCACTCAATGGATGTCACAATTGTTGCTCGCAGATTAGCTGCAGACAAGAGCAGAGCTTTCAATGGAAATCTTAAACAAGTAAGAGAAAGATCCTGAAGCATTTCTCCAAAGAATTGTAACAGGAGATGGAACATGGCTTTACCAGTATAATCCTGAAGACAAAGCACAATCACAGTGATGGCTACTAAGAGGCAGAAGCGGTCCAGTCAGAGCAAAAGTGAACTGGTCAGAAGCAAAGGTCACGGCAACAGTTTTTTGGGATGCACAAGGCATTTTTCTTATTGGCTTTCTGGACAGCCAGAAAAAATAATAACATCTAATTATTATGAGAGTGTTTTGAGAAAGTTAGCCAATGCTATTAGCAGAAAAATGCCTGAGAAAGCTTCACCAGATACTCTCTCTCTACATGACAATGCTCCTGCTCATTCCTCTTATCAACCAAGAGCAATTTTAGGCATCCACCTTACAGTTCTGATTTGGTTCCTTCTGACTTCCTTTTGTTTGCTAATCTTTAAAAATGTGTGAATGGCACCCATTTTTTTTCTCAGTTAATGTTAGAAAAAAAGAGACTGCATTGACATGGTTAAATTCCCAAGGCCCTGAGTTCTTTAGAGATAGGCTGGTATCATTGCTTACAAAAGTATCTTGAACTTGATGGAGTTTACATTGAGAAAAAATGTATATTTATATTATATTTTTATCATTTAACTACATTTTTCCAGGGACATTTTTATTCCCCCTGTTATGTGTAATAAAAAAGTTGAACTCAGGGAGGCAGAGAATAGAATGGTGATTACCAGGGTCTAGAGGCTGAAGTGGAAGAGACTGGGGAAATGTTGGTCAAAGAACACAAAATTAGACAGTTAGACAAGAGGAATAAGTTCAAGAGATCCATTGTACAGCATGATCACTATAGTTAATAACAATGTTTTGTATACTTACAATTGCTAAGAGAGTAGATTTAATTGTTCCCACTACAAAAAAATGATAAGTGTATGAGGTAATGTACATATTAATTAGCTTGAGTTAGCCATTCTGCAATGTGTACATATATCAAAATATCATGTGTGTATACCATAAATACATACAATTTTGTCAACTAAAAAAAGAAAGAATTTTTAAAAAATCTCCAAATGTCTCCACTTCCTCTCTTGTGCTCTGTCATCATCATGAGAACTAGGCAGTTGGGGGATGAAACTCATGTGGCAGACCCAACCTTTCTAGTGAAGGCCATCATAGATTAGATAACAGTCAGATGATCCCCACACGTCAGTGAGAACAGATGAACCCATCTCTGATCAGAAGAGCTGCCAGATAACCTGTAGACTTGTAAGAAACACTTGCTTTCAACCACAATTACTATGTGAGGTGATTTATTATGCAGCAATAGCTAACTGATACAGATAATAATAATAATAATGTATAGAGTATTTCGTATATGTCAGGCACTCCTTAATGCTTCTTTCATAAATCATTTGACCCTTTTAGTAACTCTGATAGTACTACTATAGACTCCTTTTTAAATTTCATATTATCGAGGCTAAAGTATAAACCTTCAAAATGATTTTTCACGTACTATTAACATCACAAATATCCTGTGCCATAGACAGGGAAGGTATGAGACAAGATCAAGTTGTCTAATGTACATGCAGTTGGAGTCTTAGATGATGAGAAGAAAGAGAATACAGTAGAAAAAAATTAGAGGAAATAATGGCCAAAATGTTCCACATTTTGTGAAAAACATCCACCCACAGATTCAAGAAGCTCAGCAAATCACTAGCAGGATAAATACAAAGAAGATCACATGGAGGCACACTACAGTCAAACTGTCTGAAAATTGAAGATAAAATCTTTAAATCAGCTAGGAAAAAAAAATGATGTTACAGAGAAGCAACTATAAGAATGATATATGGGCCAGGCACAGTGGCTCACGTCTGTAATCCCAATACTTTGGGAGGCCAAGACTGGTGGATCACTTGAGGTCAGGAGTTAAGACCAGCCTGGCCAACATAGTGAAACCCCATCTCTACCAAAAATTCAAAAAAAACAAATTGGTGGGCATGGCGGCTCACCCCTGTAATCCTAGCTACTCAGGAGGCTGAGGTGGGAGAATCGCTTGAACTGGGAGGCAGAGGTTGCACTGAGCTGAGACCGTGCCACTACCCTGTATTCCAGTCTGGGTGACAGAATGAGACTCCTTCTTAAAAAAAAAAAAAATTGATATGTAACTTCTAATTAGAAATAATGGAAGCCAGAAGACAATCAAAAGATTTTTTTAAAGTGCTAAAGGGAGAAAAAGTCAATCTTGAACTATATTTACAGCCAAAATATACTCCAAAAATGAGGGTGAAATAGATATTGTCAATATATGAAAACTAAGAGAAGTTATTACCCCCAAACATCAACTATAAGAAATTGTAGTTAGAGAAAATTCCTCAGGCTGAAAGAAAATGTCACATGGCAGCTCAAGTTTATAGAAGTAATGAAAAGCACTAAAAATGTAAATATATTGGTAGATATAAAAGGTTACCATTTTTACCTTTTCTTAATCATATTAAAGGTAGGTGACCCTTTAAGGTAAAAAAATTATATTTGGAATTTGCAATTTGCATAGATGGAAAATATGCAACAAAAATAGCACAAAGTACAGGGATATAAATACATTAGAGACCTAAGTTTCAGGTGTCTAACAATTAATTAAATGCCTTTTGATCATGGCTACAGTTTGCCATTTGCTATGTTAGTGGCCACCCATAGGAACATGAGAAATGTAAGGCATGGTCCTTGACCTTGAGGAACTTACAAGGAGCTCAGAAAGCAATATATACAACACAGAAATACCTTAGCAATAATTAGAAGGTAATGAGTGGAAAATAAAAACAGCAGACAAAATGCCTAGGATTTCCTAGGGTTCAAAATGCAAAGGAGTGATAAAGTTCACTCCTAGCCCATCTGAAGACATTTTATGAATTCGGAGGGGGAAAGATACAGGTTTCTTCTCATAGTTAATGTCTGGACAAGTATGTAAAACTGGACTTCAGCCCCAGCAATCCTCAGTTGGGCCCCTTTGAGCAGTGAAACACAGTGGCTCTAATCTGAGTGGATGGAGATGTAATTGGAAATATTTCCAGGATCCTGAGTTGTACATTAAATAACTTCATAAACATAGATGGCTTTCACATCCAAGGGAAAGAATAACTTCTGTATTAATTTTCCAAAAGAGCTTCAAAGAATCTCAACCTTGGTACATTTTTGGAAGTTTCAGATCCAGCTCAACTAAACTTTCCTTTGTCTTTCTGTTTCAAACAATCTCATGGGAATGTTTTATGTTTCTTCTCCAAATTTAATCTTTCTGGAAAAATTATGAAGGCAAGGGTTTGAGTAGAAGAGAAAATTTGAAAGTTGGTGATTCTTAGTTGGTATTGAATATTAAATAACCCAAAGGCTATCACTAAGCAATAATTCTCTGGAAGAATCTTTAAAGGAGTCTTTTTCTCCCTGTCTCATTGAACATTGAATACACTCATTTATGCATGCACACATATTCCATCTGTGCTACTACAAATATTAATTTAAAACTTGACAGATGATTATCTTAAAAGATGAAGTAAGTCATCAACTGCCAGATTAAGAGTTAACAGCTTCTAGCATTTAAAATTATGATTAGATTTTTTCTGGGTATCAAAATTTTACTTTAACTTTCAAATTAAGGGGAAATCATATAAATTGTGTCTTGAAGAAAATAAGCAAAATTTTAAAATAATTTTTCTAATTGTGCCCTCAAAATTCTTGTTTATTAATTATAAAACTATTCATATATACTCTAGAAAACTTTGAAAATACACACACGCGTGCACACACACACACACACACACATTGAGAAAATTGGGAAAATCTAAACTTTCATCATCCTCTCAGAAAAAAGTCATGCTAACATTTTTGTTTCTCTTTTGGTCTATTTTTTCTGCATGCACACATACTTTCAGAAAACATAACAAAAGTTCTTTTTAATAACTTTTAGATTATACTGCTTTAACAGTTTTGAATCTTTTCTTTCACTTAACCAATCATTAAAGATCTTTCAGACACATTATTTTAGGTATCTGCCATATTTACGTATCTCCAGGATGGCCTCCCATGATTATTGCCTCCTGGTATTCATGACCTTGTGCTGTGGCCTCTCACAATGAATACAGCTAACCTAAGTAACCAGTAAGATGCAAGAAGTAGTAGCATGAAAGGCACTGCAGCTTCCACCTTGCTCTTTTTTGGACTCCTCACTATGGGAAAAGTCAGCTGACATGTTCATGATCACATCCCTATGAAGAGGTCCACATAATGAGGAGTTGAGGCCTCCTGCCAAGAACCAGCAAGAATTTGCCAAGTATTTGAGTTTTTCATCATGTAAGTGGATCCTCCCACCTCATACAAGTTTACACATGACTGCAACCCTGACCAACACCTTGACTGTAACCCTTACAGACATGGAGACAGAACCTCCAAAGTGATCTGTTCCTGGGTTCCTGACTCATAGAAATTGAGTGCATTAGTAAATATTGATTGTTTTAAACATTTAAATTTTGGGATAACTTGTTGTATATAGATAACTAATCATTATTTTGGCACCAAAAGTGGAGTGCTAACATGACAAAACCCTAAAATGTGGAGTAGCTTTACAACAGAGAAAAGAAAACTGTTTGAGAAGTGAAAGCATAAAGTACATTGCAGCAAACGAAACTAGGGACAGAGTGCACAGACAACTAGAGAATGGGAGAAAACTTTTGCAAACTATTTTCATTCTATCTGATGAATACATGGAAAATATGAGACACTATTGAAAAACTATTATAAATAATGAAAGAATTTAGTAAGATGATAAGAGACCGAAGAACTATGTTTCTACCCTAGATGCATTCAAGGGGCTTTGAATAGAGGTCCGACCAAGTGTATTTATAGGCAGTGATAGGAGAAACATAGAACTGTTTCTTGATTGTATCCTACTTAATTCAGCTTATTCAGTGAACAAGTTACACGAATACACACAATAATTTTAGCTATATAACACTTGAATACTACATGCGTAATCCTCAAATGTGGGCACATGCACTTATAATCCCTAATTACTGTGGGGGAGTTGTTGCTAATTTTGAAACTACAATTAGCGGGATGGAAATAATGGAGCATCTGGTGACTAAAGCAGTGTGTCAACCTGAACCACCTCATTCCTAACCTCAATCCCTGTAGCTTCTCATACTCTTTCAGATCAGCTTTTCTGAGACTAATCAGCAGGTCTTTGCTGTTTAGCTTCCTAGGCCACTGCTGAGTCACCCTCCCACTCTCAGCAGGCTCTTACTTGTGTGAGTTTCTGCTAAGCTATCCAGTTCCTATCCCTAAGGGTATGTTCAAGCCCTAAAACCTAACTAGTTTCTTCTTGAAGCGAAAATTTGCAGGTTGTTAACTCTCAACTACATATGGTTACAGGTCTCGGGAACAGGTGGATCTTGTTGCTGAACCACAAACTAGATTCTGCCTATGAAATTTACCTGCTTTACCACATCTATTAGCAAGTGACAGAGCTAATCAGGACATGTTGCCTTTGCTTGCTCTATCGCACATTCCCTGACGAAGACAACAATGGCAATGGAAAGGGATAATATGGAGGAGGGAATAAGAAGACAGTAGGGTCCAACAAGTGAACAGCAATTCTTTGGACCCACAGGGACTCTCTGTCAGTAACCTCACCAGGCACTTTTAGGGTATGTCTCCAGGCTCAGAGCCCTTGCAGTGATGTTTTATACACATTTGGCCTTCCTGTCATGTTTGACAAAAATCTTTAAGGCTAAAGTGCATTGAAACATAGGAATATATTTGGTGTGTCCCTTTATGTAGTCTTCCCGGACTTTGGAAAATGAGTATGACTGCCACTAAGCGGAGACTCTGCAATCCCCACGCAGAGTTGGCATGGGGGCACTGGTGATGAGTAAAAGGATAGGGATCTTCAAGTGGCTTTTTTAGCGCACAAAGAGAGTAGGTGGTTCTCTATAGGCAAAGGAGACAAATTGCCGGAAGCCAAAAGGTAGACAGTTGCAGTAATGTATGTGCTTTCTCTGAAATGAAATACAGAGTCCTACCCTTCCATTTCATCAAGTAAAGGTGAGGCTTGTGAGAATCTCTCATCCTTTGCTTGGAAACTCTATGTCATGTTTACTCTCAGTAAACTGCATCCTAGACCTATAGAGAAGAGAGCGACCAAGTTTTAAATGGTTAGAAAGAGAAAAAACATGACAAAGTTATCTTCAGCATTCACCCATTTATGAAGCTATTGAAATAGCACATCCTGGAATCTGCAGACTAAATTTTCCATCCTGGTTTCATAACACTTTACAGTCTCTCCATTTATCTCGTGAGATATTAAGGAACTCACAAAAGTGATTTACAATTAATTTCATTTCAAATGAATATATAGCATATCACATTTGATGAGTCAGAAAGAGGAAATTTGAAAGACAGTAAAAATAATACATTGTGAACTTAAAAAGAAGTTGAAAATCCTGTATCTATAGATAACTCTGGCATAACAAATGCATATAGAACAAAAGAGTGAGTACATCAGTGTCCTTTTGGAAAGGCAGTGACACTCATAATGCTTTGGGGGTTTAACCTTGATTCATATGGAATTCGAAAAGCCCATGTCTCACCTCAGGGCTCAGTTTGATTCAGCCTTTACTATGTCCCTCACACTGAGCTAGGCACTAGGGATTCAAAGAGGAATGGCACCCAGCTGCCCAAGGAAGAGTCTAGAAGATGGCATTTTTGCTATCTTACCAGCAAAAAGAAACAAGGGGCCAAGTCAGTTTAGCAAACATTATTGTGAGCTGACTGTAAGGCTCTATGCAAAGCCCTGATAAACCCCCAAATAATGCCAAGTGGCAAATGACTTTTTAAAGCCATATTACATATTGACTTTGTAATGCATAATGTGCATCTGGGCACAGAAGATTTACTTCCCTAATTATGTGTTGCTTATGCTAATATTAAAATTAGCCTGTATTCCCTAATCACCTTCAGAGGAAGAAGTGGCTTTAGAAGCATGCTGGGCAACAGATTAAAAAGGATTGAAAACACCTAAGTGTGAAAAATTTTACAATAAAAGTTAACACCCATGAGCTTTTAAAGATAAAACATGGCTTCTCTTTCCACTCGCTGTTCTTTCTTCTTCATACCTTTTTTCTTCTCTTTTTGTGAAATTATATGTGACTTCTTAAAAGTATGAAAAATGTTTGCTGCAATCTTTATAAAACCATGGATTATGGAAGGAGCCCCTACAAAGGGCTTAGATATTGTACTAAGTATGTTACATAAGTTATCTCTTTTAGTCTTCCCTAGAGCTGTGTGAAAAAGAGATTGTTATGATACATTTAGAGATGAGGAAACTGAAGCTCAAAAAGTATTTACATAACCTATAAAAGATTGAACCAGAATTTAAATATTAGTCCATCAACTTTAAGACTTATGCCTTTCTACTATCCAATGCACTCTAACCTTTAATATCCCACTGTACCAGCAGCCAATAGAGAAATGGGCAAAGGAGAGAAATCCACAGTTCACAGAAAAGGAAATACAAATGGCCCTCAAACATATTTTGTAGATGTTCAAATGGGCTCATAAGAAATGCAAAATAAAACTTCATCTGTCAAAACAGTCGAGAGAAAAAACATTTGGTATCACACTGTGTTGGCAAGGGCGTGGGGAAAAAGCCTTGCTCATTCATTGCTGGTGAGAGTAAAAGATTGATGCAACAGCGTTAAAGGTTGATGCAACTGCGTTAGAGGGAAATTTGTCAATTCCTAACAAAATTACCCTTCTATAATTTTATCCTTCAAGTATATACTTGCACTTGTGAGATATGACGTGTGCACAAGATTATTCATTGCAATGTTGTTTATAATAGGAAAGGATTGAAACAACCTGATGTTCATTAAGAGGCTTATAAATTATGTTCTTGTATACAAAGAATTGTATGCAACCATTAAAAATGAGAATTATTGTTAATGTAATTTGTTAAGTGAAAAAATGAACGTGCAGAACAGCAAGTGTTCTCACTTGTGTAAAGGGAAAAGTATGTACAAGTCTTTGTATATAACTAGACTATATCTAGGTAGGCTAGGGTGGAAGGGAGACATTGCTGCACACCCCGTGGGTCCTTTGAATTTTGAACCATGTAATGTATAACCCCTATTTTTTATTTTGTTAGAGACGAAGGTCTCACTATATTGCTCAGGCTAGACTTGAACTCCTGGGTTCAAGTGATCCTCCCACCGCAGCCTCCCAAGTATCTGGGACTACAGGCATATGCCACCATGCCCAGCTTGTATAGCCAATTTTTAAAAAGTAAAACTTAAAAAATTAAGATGAATGTCAATTACTTCCCTTTGATTTAAGAATATCATATTTAGCTACTGAATAATAGAAGGAGGACAATGATACTCCATTGAGTTGAACCTGAAAGTTGTGCAAATTTTTATGAAATCACCACCAATTAGCTTTTTCTTTGACTATTCATGTCTTTGGAACTACTTCTTCCCTAAATTGTTTTTAAGGCTATAAATTGAGCTCTTTACTTCCTTGTTATAACAATGTAACAGCAAGGAGGATAATATATAGGAGGTCGGCTACTTGCAAAGCTCTGAGCTTAGAGCTGTGGCTGTATTGTCTCATTTAATCCTCACTATATCCTTAAACAGTGAAAACACCAGCCCCACTTTAAAGGTGAGAAAATAGAGACTTAGATAAGTTATTATTTTCCATTTTAATTGGTTTCCAGGCAGTATGAAGTAACTTTTTTCTAACGTGTATGTCTTTGAGAGGAAAGATAAATTTTTTAAAAAAGGTCTTTAAAAGCCCACTATGCCACGCAGAAAAAAAAAAAGATGCTGACACAAAATTTATTCCACAGAGATTATTCTAAAGGACTCTTCTCACATTCAAGTGCTACTTAGAAAAATAGTCCGTGAGTTATATAAGAGATTCTAATATTTTAAAGGAGAAAAAAAATCCCATAAAAGTTGAGCTGCCCATTCAATTTCTCAAGTCTGATGTGTTCAAAGCAAATTCTCTTCCTTTACCACAAAGAGTACTCGATTCTTTTCTTACTGCATTATGACAAAGATCATGTAGTACATCCCCTTTACCACTCTGCACCAGCCTTAAGCATTTTCTCACAAGTTCTCAAGTCGAGGGTAAAAGCCTGCCATACTAATAGGTATAGCAAAAGCTTTCCACTAAAAAATATACTTGATATGTAGTACTGAAGTAAGGACAACAAAATCAACCATTCAGCCTTGGGCTTTATTCCCCTGTCATTGCTTAGGAGGCCTCAATTGAAGTTATAGTGCTTGCAAGAAGTGTGTACAAAACTGACCTTCAGTTCCCCATTGTCCCAGCTGATATCTTCATCACCAGAGTTCTCTAATCTCCTCTCTCTTAGCCATGAAGAAGTGCATCAGACCTCACTATGGAGCTCCCAAGAGAAGGGCTACTATGTTCGAGTTCAAAAACTAAGGAGATTGAAAATAGTTTTCCCATCAAATTGCCATTTTGGCTCTTAACAGGTTTTCATTGTGTTATGAGGTTTGCACTAGAATTCAGACAGCTTGATAACGAAACCTCTGTGTTGATATTGGTGAACCGAAGTGACTAAACTGCTACTCCCAGGGCAGAATGTGGTGTGCAAAGCACACGACAAAGACAATATAAAAATTATTTTATTTCTTTTTTGGATTTTGGTTGATATGGATTTTGTTTGTTGCTTCCACACAATTCAATCCAATGGGACATATTATAATCATCAGCTATTTATGGCAAGGCATTGTTCTAGGCACGGAGGATACAGGCAAATGCAAAACCAAGTCCCTGTGCTCAGGACTTTGATATTCTATGAATATTCTACCAGATTCTGTAGAGATTATACCAGTTATTACATATAACATCTCAGGTGGGTGATACGTGACATGAAAACAATGAAACCAAATAAGGGGGTAGAAACTCGCAGAGGGTACATTTCAGTTAGGGTGGCCAGGAGTAGGAGGTGCCAGTTTCACAAAGATCTGAGAGAAGCCTGTGGTTATCCAGAGGAAGAGACTCCAGTGCACAGGAAACACCAACCTCAAGGGCCTGAGACAGGAGTGGGTTTGTCAGAAATAGCAGAGGCCTGTGTAGAAGGATAAAGGGAGCAAAGGGGTGAATGGAAGGAGGTGGGGTCAGAAAAAATAGCCGAGATCCCTAACGAGCTCTGAAGGTCAAAATAAAAACTTTGGATATTGGGAAGCCAGTGAAAGGTTTTGAGCAGATGAGTAACATAATCTGATTTACATTTTTGAATTAAAAAAAAATTTTTTTTTTAATTTTTATTTTTAGGCTGGGCATGGTGGCTCCCACCTGTAATCCCTGCACTTTGGTAGGCTGAAGCAGGCAGATCACTTGAGCTCAGGAGTTTGAGACCAGCCTGGGCAACAAAGTGAGATCCCATCTTTACAAAATTGCAAAAATTAGCTGGATATGGTGGCATGTGCCTGTGGCCCCAGCTACTTGGGAGGCGTAGGTCAGAGGATGGCTTGAGCCTGGGAGGCAGATGTTGTAGTGAGCCAAGATCATGCCACTGTACTCTAGCCTGGGCGACACAGCCAGACCCTGTCTCAAAATAAGTATAATAATTATTATTATTTTTATTTTATTATTTATTTATTTATTTATTTTTTGAGACGGAGTCTCGCTCTGTCACCCAGGCTAGAGTGCAGTGGCCGAATCTCAGCTCACTGCGAGCTCTGCCTCCCGGGTTTATGCCATTCTCCTGCCTCAGCCTCCCAAGTAGCTGGGACTACAGGTGCCCGCCACCTCGCCCAGCTAGTTTTTTATATTTTTTAGTAGAGACAGGGTTTCATCATGTTAGCCAGGATGGTCTCGATCTCCTGACCTCGTGATCCGCCCGTCTCAGCCTCCCAAAGTACTGGGATTACAGGCTTGAGCCACTGCGCCCGGCTATTATTATTTTTAAATAAAGACAAGGTCTCACTCTGTTGCCCAGGCTGGAGTGCAGTGGTGTGATCATAGCTAACTGTGACCTTGAACTCCTGGCCTCAAGCAATCCTTCCACCTAGCCTTACAAGTAGCTAGGGCTACAGGTGTGTACCGCCACAGCAGCTAAGCTTTACATTTTTGGTAGAGATGAGGTCTCTCTATGTTGCCAAGGCTGGTCTCAAACTCCTGGCCTCAAGTGAACCTCCCACCTTGGAATCCCAAAGTACTGGGATTATAGACATGAACTGCCGCACCTCACCTGATTTACATTTTTAAATGACATCTTGGAATCTATAATTATCTCAAAATAAAAAGTTTTGAAAAGATATCTCTGGCTACTGAGTGGAGAGATGACTGTAGGGGACACAGTAGGTGGACTCTCAGATGGCCATAGTGATCCCCACCTTCCGGTGCTCCCAACCTCTAGCATGAGTACACACTCAACTTATTGACTCACTAATGGGAATTGAATATGACAGAAGTAATAGGATGCCACTTCTGAGACTAGACTACAAAAAGACTGTGGCTTCCATCTTGAACATTCTCTCCCATATTCTCTCCACCCCCCACCCCCTTCCCTGCCATCTCGCTCATTCTGGGTGAAGGCAGTAGCCACACTGTGAGCTGCCCTGAGGTCCACATGATGAGAAGCTGAAGCCTTGACAGCACATGAGTGGTCCTGGAAGTGGACCCCCTACCCTAGTCAGAAGTCTGAGGAAAAGACCTAGCCTAAGCCTAGTCCAGGACTATGTGACAGAGATTAAGCTGATTCCAGAAGGCCAGGAGAGTGGAAGTGACAGTGGTAAAGACCGTGGGTTTGAATGTCAGGAAGGTCAGGGTAGGAATTCCAGCTTTTTATTGTTAACTGTGTGACCTCAGTGAACTCATTTAAATTCTTCAAGCTTCAGTGTTCTTGACTGCAAAATAAGGATAATAAAAGTACTTATCTTTAGCACAACCCTGGATGGTTGAAAGAATTTGCTAGGATAGCATATGTATTTTCCTTAGCACAGTGCCCAGCCCATGGTAAGTTCTCAACTGATGAGCCTGGAGCAGCCATGATGTGAACTGTCGCCGGCCACTGCTGCTCCAACTACCTGGAAGCAAACAGGGTGATTAGAGGCGGCGGCAGTGCCCTTATCTCAAAGCAGAGTCGCACTGCTGTGTCAGAGATTACAGTGAGGCACACACTATCCCTGTGCAGCTATTCTTCTAGGAAAAGCTGTGATCAAAAGCCCGCTTTAGCCCATCTGTGAATACAGCTGTACGTTCCCTCAGCTCTCTTCCCACCCTTGATAAGGGAGCCTGTAAAATGCCTTAAAGATAAACCCTGCTGCTGAGCTGAAAGAGGTCCAAGTGGGGACAGGGATGATTCATTGGAGAAACAATGCTCCACAGAGTGTCAGTCCTTCCAGCCACTCTGTGCACACTGTGTCACCACATCTGCTTCTTGGCAGCTACTGTCTGCTTTGTGACCCACGGATATACAAAGAGACAACACAGAGAAAGGCAGGTCAAGATGCTGGTGGGCCACTGGAGGACCAAGTGTACACTAAGTACCCACAAAGTGCCAGTGAAGCCCAGGGGCTGACTGTCATGCCATGGCTGTGAGGCACATGCCTGCTGGGATGGCACACCCCTGTCTGGCATTTGGGGCCTTGTCATTAAGAGCTAATACATAGCATCAAAAGGGAAGACTGGCTCAGCAGCAGGTAAGTTCAGGGACAAAATCATCACAAAGGAAAGCCGCCAGCACAACTCTGCTGGAAAGAATGGTCACCTTCATGGATTATGACACCACAAACCAACAGCACATGAAAACAAGGAACAATGCTATCGACGGGCCGAACAAATATATGCAAGTATATGTATATATTATATATAAAATATATATATATAATTAGCATATGTTATCATAAAAAACTAAATGCTAATGTTTACCAGGTTCAAGAGGCCAAGGAGAATTTTTTTTTTGAGACTAAGTCTCACTCCATCGCCCAGGCTGGAGTACAATGGTACAATCTCACCTCATTGCAACTTCCGCCCCCCAGGTTCAAGCAATTCTTCTGCCTCAGTCTCCCAAATAGCTGGGGTTACAGGTGCCCGCCACCGTGCCGGGCTAATTTTTGTGTTTGTAGTGGAGATAGGGTTTCACCATGTTGGCAGGGCTGGTCTCGAACTCCTGACCTCAAGTAATCCACCCACCTCGGCCTCCTAAAGTGCTGGGATTACAGGCATGAGCCACCACGCCGAGCTGAGAATTTTTTTAAAATTCTAATGTTTATAGCAGAAAATAACACCTGAAAAGAATAAAATGTTTGTCTTATGTATACATCTAATCTTCAGGTTCACTGTTTAGTTAAAGATATCCACCTGAATCCCAGAAGATGTCATCAAGCTTGTATTTCTGTTGTAAAATGGAAGATTTCAGAGATTCAAATGTACTTATAAATCTCAATATGCTTCATTTTGGCCTATAACTGAGCCATAACCTCCTGCTAACACCCATAAACAATTATATTTGGAAATAGAAGTATTGAAAGTTATACAATTTGCAAATTTTCTTAATATTCCTCCTCTCTGGATCTTTGCCAGTATTCTGTCATTTCTAATCTATGGTGTCAGCTTGACAGTTAAACCAAACAAGAGCTAATGTTTTTGGCAGGAGAAAATAATCAGCACATCCATTCGTTAGCATCCTGCTCACACATTCTTTGTCAATTATAAATATTTGCTTGAGCTAAACTCTGTCACCATCATTGAAGCCATTACTGCCTGTAACTTAGTGATATATTTGAAGAGTCGAGCTTCTGGCATTTTGCAGCTGGGGCTCAAGCATAATCAAAATGTTCATAAACTAACACTTGGGTCCCAGCAGAGTGTCTTACTCAAGATAACAAATGATGATCCTGGACAATGGAACTACAAGTCAAACTCTGATTCATGAGTTTCATAATGGTGTTTCTGGGCTATATCCATTAGTTTCTGATAAAAGCCTTTTCAGTTGCTATTTGGGGACATTTTTAGGGGACATTCAAGTACACGGTTGGACTTGTACATTGGCAGATGCTGAAGCATTCTCGGGGGAGCTCCAGATCCTACTAAATGTAATGGAAGTTGTTGGTGCCCCATCTAGATTCCCTTTAAAAGCAGGTGCTCCTGTCCTCAGCTGCTGTGAGCAGTGGCTGCCAACAATTCACAGCTGCCCCCTTCTCCAGACACCTGCCCTTGGCCAAGTGGGAACAGTCTTGATCTGGGAGCTGTGCCCTCTACACGCATCCCCTGACCTCAGCCAGTGACTTAGTGACGTGGGGCATGAAGGGCAGACTCCCTTCTCTCCAGGGAGCGACCAACTCTGTGGTGCAGTTCATGCCTCAGAGCCTCCCCATGGGAACAGGCTGAAGCTGGTCTTCCAGGGAGACCACAGTCTTGCTTTGCCTTTTTCCTATGACCTATCCTGATTCTCTCATTCATTTCTCCTGGGAATATTCAGGAAAAAAATCACTTGTAAGAGAATCCCCATCTCAAGATCTGCTTCTAGGGAGACCTACCTGAGGCACTAAGAACTTCTCTTTGCCCCTGCCGGGGCCCACCAGGAACCCTGGGCTCCAACAATTGAACTGGTGACTACTTCAAGATTCGACACAGATGCATCTTTTCTGGCGAGATCTGGAGGTTTTCCCTACAGACCGCAAGATACCCAGTCCAACGACAGTGTCTCATTCGCTCCCAGTGCCTAGCAGAAATTCTTATCTCCACCCTAACTGACAAAATCTCAATCTTTCCGGACATCAATCAGAAAAAAGATGGAAACCCCAACAGACAAATAGGCATAGAATATGAACAAGGACAGCTCACTGAAATGGAAACATAAGACCAGCTCATTTTCACTCATAACAAGTGAAATGTGAATTAAAACTACATAGGGATACCATTTTTCAACTCTCAGACTGGGAAACATCCAAAATATGATTTTTATTCTATCCCTATATCCAGCCCAGTGATAGTGGGTTCTCTTTTTCCCTGTTACAAATGAATTGTTATTCCAAGAAATGCCCATGTGGGAGTTCACTGTGGGGAAATAAATCTGATGAAATTCTATGAAGCCCTCTGAACTGCGGGTGAAGTGAGAGTGCAAACCCTAATCACTAGCCTGAACATCCACCTCCTCAGGAATATTATATATTATGCTTCTTCTCTAGGTCATGGAAACATACCGCTTTCCTTATTTCCTCTGTACTACCCAAGCAAGAGTTCTTATTGTCACTTTTATCTATTTCTCACATTTGCCTGAGATCTCTCTCTTCAAGACCACAAAATGTTTTGCTAGCCTAAGAGTCATACCTTCAATTTATCGTATGTTCCCCATCCATCTTAGTGCAAGGTGGGATTAGTGGAGGATGTATTTTCCTCTATCATGCAGTGTCTGCTAGTTAAGTGTATATACATCTGTGTCCCCCACAGATCTATGTCATTCATGGCATTATTGTTACCAAAATTTTGCTTCCTCTCTCTGTAGAAGGAGAAGACTTCTTTGCTTTAATGGTGTCCAAGTTTGGTCTTGAAATTTTCTCTGCTCAGTAAAATTGAGCAGAAGCGATACAAGCCGCTTCCAATCAGAAGCTTTGAGACCCATCATGTGGTTCCCTCATCACATTCTTTCCTCTACTGCAAGATCATCCCCAAGACTAGCATATCCCAGAAAAAGTGTATTCCCTTAGCCTGGCTCCTGGAACAAAAACAACATGGAGCAGAGACATGAAAGACACAAATGTGAGAAATAAAGCTCTGTGGTCCGCAGCCTCTAAGGTTTGGGAGTCATTTGTTACTGCAGTAGAACCCGGTCGGATGTCTTCTACACTCTGTAATCTCCAGTGCATCTTATTTTCCTTTCTACTCAAAACAGCATCTCATATAATTATTTGCCTATAGTAGACATTCGATAAAAACTGGCCAAATAGAATTTTTCTTTTCCGGCCAGGTGCAGTTGCTCAAGGCCTGTAATCCCAGCACTTTGGGAAGCCAAGGTGGGTGGATCACCTGAGGTCAGGAGTTTGAGACTAGCCTGGCCAGCATGGTGAAACCCTGTCTCTACCAAAAATACAAAAATTAGCCAGGCATGGTGGCGCATGCCTGTAATCCCAGCTATCCAGAGGTTGAGGCAGGAGAATTGCTTGAACCCAGGAGGCGGAGGATGCAGTGAGCCAAGATCGTGTCACTGCACTCCAGACTGGGTGATGAGAGTGAAACTCCATCTGAAAAAAAAAAAAAGAATTTTTCTTTTCCACTTTTGTTTTCCTTCCTTTTTCTTTCTGAACAATTTAGTTCAAAGCCATTAGAGAGGCCAAGGAAGGTAGGTGTTTGGGAAAGGGGTAGAAGAGGATCTGCAGTGGCTCAGAGCAGGTGGCTGGAGCCTGAGCAGCATGAGGAGGCTTGATCACATAAATACCGACCATGTGTCATGGGAGCCAAGTTTCTCACTATCAGAGAAAGGCGTTACAAATGCAGGAAGCAAGAAAATTATAATGAGCCCTGTTTCGTTGGATAGGAAGTGGAGATGACAATGTGATGATGGCTTACCAAAAATAGATGTTGCCTTATCTGGCTTACTCTCCATTACCAATTGATCAAATCAACACTGATGATATTTAACATTTCCCATACCACTATGCACTGTGTTCTGAGTATCTGCATCCCCCCCAATTCACATATTGAGATTCTAACCCCAAGTGAACCCCATTCATACGTTGAAATTCTAACCCTACTAATAGGAGGTAGGGACTTTTGGGAGATGATTAGGTCATGAGGCCAGAGTCCTCGTGAAGGAATAAATAGGCCCAAAGGTGCTCCTTCACCCCTTCCACCATGTGAGGATTCAGCAAGAAGATACTGTCTATAAGGAAGAGGGCCCTTACCAGACACCAAGTCTGCCAGCACTGTGGTCTTGGACTTGTCAGCCGCCAGAACTGTGATGAATAAATGTCTGTTGTTTATAAGCTGCGTAGTTTATGGCATTTTATTATAGTAGCCCGAATGGATTAAGTCACCATGCTTGAAGGTTCAAGGAAAATCACATGTGGTGTGCACCTGACTTAAAACATGTTATTTTTGCCAGGCACAGTGGCTCACGCCTGTAATCCCAGCACTTTGGGAGGCTGAGGTGGGTGGATCACCTGAGGTCAGGAGTTTGAGACTAGCCTGGCCAGCATGGTGAAACCCCATCATTGAAGCCATTACTGCCTGTAACTTAGTGATATATTTGAAGAGTCGAGCTTCTGGCATTTTGCAGCTGGGGCTCAAGCATAATCAAAATGTTCATAAACTAACACTTGGGTCCCAGCAGAGTGTCTTACTCAAGATAACAAATGATGATCCTGGACAATGGAACTACAAGTCAAACTCTGATTCATGAGTTTCATAATGGTGTTTCTGGGCTATATCCATTAGTTTCTGATAAAAGCCTTTTCAGTTGCTATTTGGGGACATTTTTAGGGGACATTCAAGTACACGGTTGGACTTGTACATTGGCAGATGCTGAAGCATTCTCGGGGGAGCTCCAGATCCTACTAAATGTAATGGAAGTTGTTGGTGCCCCATCTAGATTCCCTTTAAAAGCAGGTGCTCCTGTCCTCAGCTGCTGTGAGCAGTGGCTGCCAACAATTCACAGCTGCCCCCTTCTCCAGACACCTGCCCTTGGCCAAGTGGGAACAGTCTTGATCTGGGAGCTGTGCCCTCTACACGCATCCCCTGACCTCAGCCAGTGACTTAGTGACGTGGGGCATGAAGGGCAGACTCCCTTCTCTCCAGGGAGCGACCAACTCTGTGGTGCAGTTCATGCCTCAGAGCCTCCCCATGGGAACAGGCTGAAGCTGGTCTTCCAGGGAGACCACAGTCTTGCTTTGCCTTTTTCCTATGACCTATCCTGATTCTCTCATTCATTTCTCCTGGGAATATTCAGGAAAAAAATCACTTGTAAGAGAATCCCATCTCAAGATCTGCTTCTAGGGAGACCTACCTGAGGCACTAAGAACTTCTCTTTGCCCCTGCCGGGGCCCACCAGGAACCCTGGGCTCCAACAATTGAACTGGTGACTACTTCAAGATTCGACACAGATGCATCTTTTCTGGCGAGATCTGGAGGTTTTCCCTACAGACCGCAAGATACCCAGTCCAACGACAGTGTCTCATTCGCTCCCAGTGCCTAGCAGAAATTCTTATCTCCACCCTAACTGACAAAATCTCAATCTTTCCGGACATCAATCAGAAAAAAGATGGAAACCCCAACAGACAAATAGGCATAGAATATGAACAAGGACAGCTCACTGAAATGGAAACATAAGACCAGCTCATTTTCACTCATAACAAGTGAAATGTGAATTAAAACTACATAGGGATACCATTTTTCAACTCTCAGACTGGGAAACATCCAAAATATGATTTTTATTCTATCCCTATATCCAGCCCAGTGATAGTGGGTTCTCTTTTTCCCTGTTACAAATGAATTGTTATTCCAAGAAATGCCCATGTGGGAGTTCACTGTGGGGAAATAAATCTGATGAAATTCTATGAAGCCCTCTGAACTGCGGGTGAAGTGAGAGTGCAAACCCTAATCACTAGCCTGAACATCCACCTCCTCAGGAATATTATATATTATGCTTCTTCTCTAGGTCATGGAAACATACCGCTTTCCTTATTTCCTCTGTACTACCCAAGCAAGAGTTCTTATTGTCACTTTTATCTATTTCTCACATTTGCCTGAGATCTCTCTCTTCAAGACCACAAAATGTTTTGCTAGCCTAAGAGTCATACCTTCAATTTATCGTATGTTCCCCATCCATCTTAGTGCAAGGTGGGATTAGTGGAGGATGTATTTTCCTCTATCATGCAGTGTCTGCTAGTTAAGTGTATATACATCTGTGTCCCCCACAGATCTATGTCATTCATGGCATTATTGTTACCAAAATTTTGCTTCCTCTCTCTGTAGAAGGAGAAGACTTCTTTGCTTTAATGGTGTCCAAGTTTGGTCTTGAAATTTTCTCTGCTCAGTAAAATTGAGCAGAAGCGATACAAGCCGCTTCCAATCAGAAGCTTTGAGACCCATCATGTGGTTCCCTCATCACATTCTTTCCTCTACTGCAAGATCATCCCCAAGACTAGCATATCCCAGAAAAAGTGTATTCCCTTAGCCTGGCTCCTGGAACAAAAACAACATGGAGCAGAGACATGAAAGACACAAATGTGAGAAATAAAGCTCTGTGGTCCGCAGCCTCTAAGGTTTGGGAGTCATTTGTTACTGCAGTAGAACCCGGTCGGATGTCTTCTACACTCTGTAATCTCCAGTGCATCTTATTTTCCTTTCTACTCAAAACAGCATCTCATATAATTATTTGCCTATAGTAGACATTCGATAAAAACTGGCCAAATAGAATTTTTCTTTTCCGGCCAGGTGCAGTTGCTCAAGGCCTGTAATCCCAGCACTTTGGGAAGCCAAGGTGGGTGGATCACCTGAGGTCAGGAGTTTGAGACTAGCCTGGCCAGCATGGTGAAACCCTGTCTCTACCAAAAATACAAAAATTAGCCAGGCATGGTGGCGCATGCCTGTAATCCCAGCTATCCAGAGGTTGAGGCAGGAGAATTGCTTGAACCCAGGAGGCGGAGGATGCAGTGAGCCAAGATCGTGTCACTGCACTCCAGACTGGGTGATGAGAGTGAAACTCCATCTGAAAAAAAAAAAAAAAGAATTTTTCTTTTCCACTTTTGTTTTCCTTCCTTTTTCTTTCTGAACAATTTAGTTCAAAGCCATTAGAGAGGCCAAGGAAGGTAGGTGTTTGGGAAAGGGGTAGAAGAGGATCTGCAGTGGCTCAGAGCAGGTGGCTGGAGCCTGAGCAGCATGAGGAGGCTTGATCACATAAATACCGACCATGTGTCATGGGAGCCAAGTTTCTCACTATCAGAGAAAGGCGTTACAAATGCAGGAAGCAAGAAAATTATAATGAGCCCTGTTTCGTTGGATAGGAAGTGGAGATGACAATGTGATGATGGCTTACCAAAAATAGATGTTGCCTTATCTGGCTTACTCTCCATTACCAATTGATCAAATCAACACTGATGATATTTAACATTTCCCATACCACTATGCACTGTGTTCTGAGTATCTGCATCCCCCCCAATTCACATATTGAGATTCTAACCCCAAGTGAACCCCATTCATACGTTGAAATTCTAACCCTACTAATAGGAGGTAGGGACTTTTGGGAGATGATTAGGTCATGAGGCCAGAGTCCTCGTGAAGGAATAAATAGGCCCAAAGGTGCTCCTTCACCCCTTCCACCATGTGAGGATTCAGCAAGAAGATACTGTCTATAAGGAAGAGGGCCCTTACCAGACACCAAGTCTGCCAGCACTGTGGTCTTGGACTTGTCAGCCGCCAGAACTGTGATGAATAAATGTCTGTTGTTTATAAGCTGCGTAGTTTATGGCATTTTATTATAGTAGCCCGAATGGATTAAGTCACCATGCTTGAAGGTTCAAGGAAAATCACATGTGGTGTGCACCTGACTTAAAACATGTTATTTTTGCCAGGCACAGTGGCTCACGCCTGTAATCCCAGCACTTTGGGAGGCTGAGGCAGGTAGATCACCTGAGGTTAGGAGTTCGAGACCAGCCTGGCCAACACAGTGAAATCTTGTCTCTACTGAAAATACAAAAAAAAAAAAAAATTAGCTGGGTGTGGTGGCAGGTGCCTGTAGTCCCAGCTACTCGGGAGGCTGAGGCAGGAGAATGGAGTGAACCCGGGAGACAGAGCTTTCAGTGAGCCAAGATCACGCTACTGCACTCCAGCCTGGGTGACAGAGGGAGACTCCCTCTCAAAAAAAAAAAAAAAAAAAAATTAGCCAGGCGTGGTGGCAGGCGCCTGTAATCCCAGCTACTCAGGAGGCTGTGGCAGGAGAATCGCTTGAACCTGGGAGGTGGAGGTTGCAGTGAGCTGAGATCTCACCATTGCACTCCAGCCGGAGCAGCAAGAGGGAAACTCCATCTCAAAACAAAAACAAAAACAAAACAAAACAAAAATTTATTTTTAATCTGGGACAAATAGGTGACAACAATAAAAAATAATAATGAAATGAAATAAAAAATTTTAAAAATGTCTTCATCTTCAAAAAGAAGGTTAACAACATAATTCTTTTTCTTTTTTTTGAGACAGGGTCTCACTCTATCATGGTTATTTTGGTTCAGTTAACTGTTCCACTGGGCTTGTGCAGTGGCACAATCATAGCTCACTGCAACCTGGAATTCTTGGGTTCAAGTCATCCTCCTGCCTCAGCCTCCTGAGTAACTGGAACTACAGGCATGCACCACCATACCCAGCTAATTTTTTTTTTTTAATTTTTGTAGAGATGGCGTCTTGCTCTGATGCTCAAGCTGGTCTTGAATTCCCGGCCTCAAGCAACCCTGCCTCGACCTCCCAAACTGGTGAGATTACAGGCATAAGCCATGGGACCCAGCCACACAATACTTAATATTGCTGAGGAGGTAGCAATTAATAATTAATTAATTAATTAACTATTAAGGATTATACTCTCCTTTCATCCACAGCTCAAAAGGGCTTTATATAGCTTTATAAAATTGATTTCCCAATAGTAGGATGCCACAGGGGCATCTCTTGATGTAACAATTCAGCTGCCGCAGAGAGAAAAAAAACCACTGTCATTGGGCTGGATAGATGGGTAGAATAAGTGTCCATCTATTTATTTGAATTCAAGTTCATTCATTCTTATGTGTCATTTAGTGATGTTTATATTTTTATCTCATGATTTTTTAACCTGATTTTTTCTTCCCCAGAAGGAAAAGCAGCTTTAAGCATCATCAAAGCTCCGGGCCCATTTTGCTACAATGACTAATGCATTTTGTAACTACCTCATTAGGATAAAGACCCATGGGCAAGTTTCGTTCTAGTTGTTTATACAGCAAGAAATCCAGGCCCATCTGCTCTTACAGACCTGTATCAAGAAATGCTTCTCTCAGGACCAGATTTTGAGGAAGGCATGAGGATCTTTTCATCTAAGTTTTCACCTGAGTTGATGTAGAACCATCTAATTCACTCACTATAGAAGACAAAGATGAGAGGTCAGAGGTGGCAGAAACACAAACAACTCATTCTGTTTCAGGAGATGATACTATTTCTTCCCCGAGGGACATAACGCTCATTGTTGGACCTGGCTTCTCAATGAGGCTGAGAAATGTCTGCTCTCAGGGCTTCCTAGTTCTCTGGTTTCCCAGGAATATCAGCTGTGAAAAGGTAGGTATCTCAAGGGGGTATCAGGGGGACAGTGAACTGAACCAAAAATAATCATGATAATCAGGCATTATACACAGTTTTGTATCAGATGCTGTCCTGGGTACCAGGGATACAAAGATGACAAAACATGGCCCCTGCTTCTTACTCCAGTGGGACAGACAAATAAACAAGTCATTGGGATACATGAAGTGGGAGAGCCACATGCCAGGAGTTGACAAAACACAAAGGAGGGAGCAACTAACACTGAGGGCCTGGGGGCCTGCACAGAGGAGGTGGCCTTTGAGTTGTACTTTAGAAGACGGTAAAGAAACTTACAGGAGGGGAACAGGAAACAGAGGGCTCTGGAAACTGGGAGCTTGTTTTTTGCTTATTTACTTATAGGTTTTCTAATTATTATTGTTGTTGTTGTTATTATTATTATTATTATTATCATTTGTTTTGAGACGGAGTCTCCCTCTTATTGCCCAGGCTGGAGTGCAATGGTGCAATCTTGGCTCACTGCAACCTCCACCTCCTGGGTTCAAGCACTTCTCCTGCCTCAGCCTCCTGAGTAGTTGGGATTACAGGCACGCGTCACTATGCCTGGCTAATTTTGTGTTTTTAGTAAAGGCAGGGTTCCCCATGTTGGTCAGGCTGGTCTCGAACTCTTGACCTCAGGTGATCTGCCTGCCTTGGCCTCCCAAAGTGTTGGGATTACAGGCGTGAGCCACTGCACCCGGCGGTTTTCTAATTATTAAAGTAAGAAATATTCACTTAAAAAATATGGAAAGTAGAGCCTGGTGTGATGGTTCATGCCTGTAATCCCAGCACTTTGGGAGGCCAAGGTGGGCTGATCACCTGAGGTCACAAGTTCAAGACCAGCCTAGCCAACATGGCAAAACCCTGTCTCTACTAAAAATACAAAAGTTAGCTGGGTGTGGTGGTGCACACCTGTAGTCCCAGTTACTCGGGAGGCTGAGGTGGAAGGATCCCTTGAACCCAGGAGGAGGAGGTTGCAGTGAATGGAGATCATATCACTGCACTCCAGCCTAGATGACAGAGTGAGACTTTCTCACACACACAAAAAAACCACACACACAAGGAAAGGAACCTTTCCCAAAAGAGAAAGCAATGACCCCACCACTAAATGGCCCATGTCTTCAATATCTAGGGGGTAATACTATAGCAATATTTAACATTTTGCCATAATTTCTTGTTTTCTTTTTCTCTGAATTTTAATATAGAATTGTATTTATACTATATTTATAACTTTGCATATTATTTATACTCAAAACATATTCTATCATTAAAGAACTTAGCAAATCAATATTTGATAGTTAATTTATCATCAAAACAGATTTAACATATGTAAGCATTAATTTGTTGTGGATTTTTTTTTTTTTGGCTCTAAGTTTTCAGTTATATAAAGGATGTCTGTGTGTAAAATTTTGTCATATTTTAGAAGTTGAAATCCTGGGTTAAAGTATATGAATGTGATTAATACTCTTGAAAACTGTCCATGTTACTTTCTACAGAGGTTGCACCAATTTAAACTATCTCTAGCAGTATCTTTCTTACCAAACCTTTACCAACATTGCACAGAATGTTTTAAAATGGGTTTTATTAAAGTATACTAATCTTAAATGTACAGCTCACTGGAATAGTACCGTTTTAAAAAACACTTAATAATTTAATAGGTAAAATTTCGCACCTCTGTTATTACTGGTAAAGACAAATGTTTTCTCATGCTTATTAAATTCTTGAGCTTGCTCTTTTGTGAATTGTCAGTTTATGCCATTTATCTATTGATGTCTAAGTGGTTTTAAAAAGTCTGTATGTTTTATTTATACTCGTCATATTTACTGTAAATATTTTTCCCAACTTCTTGTTTCTTTTCAGTTTCTTTGTGATGTGTTTTGACAATCAAATCTTTCACTGGTTTTGTGATCAGTTTTTTCAGTCTTGTCCTCTGTGACTTTTTAAAAGTGGGATTCAAAATATTTTCAGAGTTCTTTGAGATGTCTTTGGCTATTTGGAAGTATATTTTTTAATTTCCAATTTTTGGGGGATTTTCCAGATATCTTTCTGTTATTGACTTCTAGTTTAATTCCATTGTGGTTGGAGAACATCATTTGTATGATTTCTTTTTTTTTTTGAGATGGAGTCTCGCTCTGTTGCCCAGGCTGGAGTGTAGTGGCTGGATCTCAGCTCACTGCAAGCTCCGCCTCCCGGGTTTATGCCATTCTCCTGCCTCAGCCTCCCGAGTAGCTGGGACTACAGGCACCCACCACCTCGCCCGCTAGTTTTTTGTATTTTTTTAGTAGAGAGGGGGTTTCACCGTGTTCGCCAGGATGGTCTCGATCTCCTGACCTCGTGATCCACCCGTCTCGGCCTCCCAAAGTGCTGGGATTCATTTGTATGATTTCTATACTGTTACATTTGTTAAGGTGTGTTTAATGGCCTAGAATGTGGTCTATCTCAGTAAATAATCCACATAAGCTTGAGAGAAATGTGTATTCTGCTGTCGTTGACTAACGATCCAAGATCTGGTTGGTGGATGGTGCTATTTACATGATCTATATCCTTACTGACTTACTGCCTGCTTGATCTATCAATTACTGACAGAGGGATGTTGAACTCTCCAACATAATAATGGATTTGCTCATCGCTCCCTCCTGTTCCATCAGTTTTTGACTTATGTATTTTGTTGAGTGCATATATGTTTAGGGTTGTTATCTTTTCTTGGCGAATGAGCCCCTTTATCATCATGTAATGCTCCAATTTATTCCTGATAATCTTTCTCTTCAGAAGTGGCTTTGTCTGAAATTAATATAGATACTCTTGATTAATGTTAGCATAGAATATCTCTCTCTATCCTTTACTTATAATCTATCTGAGTCTTTATATAAAAAATGGGTCTTTGCAGGCAACATATAGTTAGGTATTATTTTTAATCTGTGCTGACAGTCTCTGTCTTTTATTGGTGTATTTGGACCATTTACATTCAGATCTTTACCGTGAAAACTGGGTAGGGCTCTTGGAGTTAAAGACCACAAAAATGCAGTGACTCCCTCAAGACTGCGGCCCTCGGGAGTTTCTACTCTCACACTAGTCCACACTCAGCCTCCAAAATTTAATTCAAAATTACCATTTAACGTACAACTCTTAATTGACTAATGTCAGTGGAAATCTATGCCAAGGAGGTAATGATCCACACATCTAGAAGACTATTTGTTTTCAGATATACAACCATGGCTACGCATTCTGTCTAGAAAGTTTCTGTGAAGCATCCCTTTAAAATGAATTTGTTTCTAGGGACACGAAAAGCATGTGGCCACTTTACACTTACAGAAGATCTCAGCCAAGTCTTGGTAGCAGAGAGCCAAGGAGGAGTGACATGGGAGTCAGACTGGCTGAAAGGGTGACCTTTCCTGGGGGCCCCTTGGGCTATGCTTCTGGAGGATGCAGTTCTAAGAGCTTCTCAGAAACAACATACCAAGCCGGGATTTTATGTCTTACCCAAAGCACCTCCCTTTATCCTGCTGGTTGACTTTGTATCTATCCAGAGCTACTCAGTTTACACATCTGGCCAATGTCACACCATGTTGCCATGCCCTAAAATAATTTCAGAGCCCCTATATACCTCCTACCTTCCTACTGTGGTGAGAGAATAAAGGTTCCAGTCTACCTTTAGAGCAAAATAAAAATCTGGACAGAGTTGGGTGAAGTCACCTGGGCACCTCTTGCAGCTCACCAAAAGGACTTAAAAAAAACAGCATGTTAAGGCTTTTCTGCCTATGGAGTGAGTAGCCATACTTTTATTCCTTTACTTTCTTAATAAACTTGCCTTCACTTTACTCTATGGATTCATTTGAATTCTTCCTTGCATTAGATCCAGTAACCCTCTCTTGGGGTCTGGATCAGGACCCCTTTCCAGTAACATCTTTCTGGCTAACCACAAAGGAACTATACTGAGGAGACCCCTGATCCAAAGGAAATAGATTGCAGCACCGACTGGCCAACTTTGGGTAAGTGATATGTATTTACCCAGGTAAAGGATGGGATTGGGCTAGAGGCCCAACTTAGGAGAATGAGTCTCTCCTAAGACAGAGAGGGTAAAGGCCCCTCTTAATAAATGGCAAGGATGCTTGACCTAACCCAGATTTGAGTCCCAACTTAGGAAGGTTAGAGTCCTTCCTAAGATTTAGATGGTTGGAGACACCTCTCACTAAAGACCCTCTCAGCTAAGAATGGGTTTGGCACTACAGGGTGTTAACTGCTATTCTCTTTGGATTAATCTGCTTCGCACTCTTTGCTGATGGCTGTAGGTGACAGGATTAGGCATGTACAGGATCATGGGAAATGGGGAGCTTTTTCCTTCCTAAAGGGGAACACTTAAGAGCTGATGGGACTGCTGGAACAGGTCCCTTCGAGACCGACAAGCAGCTGCCTGAACTTTTGATTCAGCAACGCTGCAATGGTTGGGTCTTTCTCTGGCCTTCCTGAGCATTTCACCTTTCCCACCCTGCTGCAGGCAATCCTTTTCTTTCTCTTCCTCTCCTTTCTCTTTTCTAACTTTTCTGTTACTCAGGGGAACTGTTCACTCTTTCATCCTGCCCAGAAACCATGTGTTGAAAAATGTTCTTGGGAGCTTGACCTTATAACCATGTGGCGGTACTTTCTTTTGGTCTCTGCCTTGGAGGAGGCTCATGTCATAGTTTGCCCTAAAAATTATCTTGAGCCACTAAAAGCCTTTCAAGTTCAAAATACGCTGCTCTAGACTCCTTCTTGGAAGAGTAATAGAAACTGCCCAATGTTGTAGCACAGTAGCTAACGTTTTGCCATTTTACAATTGAGGTTCAGGTTCAATTCCCGGCTTAGGGAATAAGTCTTTTCTGGTTTGATATCTGTGTAACTTTGGCCACTTGTTAATTCTTGGTGCTTCCATGAACAACTCCTGGCTTCCCTTCTTAAATTTTCCTTTCTCTGAGCACAGAAATATTGACTTTTTGGCCTGGCTAATGTTGGGTAATAAAAAATTTAAAAGGACTTTTTTTTTTTAAAGAGCACTGTGGCTAAAAGTCAGCTTAATTAAAAGTGGATATTCAAGCTTTAACAGCCTAGGACTCCTTGGGAAAAACAGAGGAGGTGCCACAGACTCCGCTTAGGGAAAAATCTGTTTTCCTCATGAAACCCCAGGAACTGAAAGTGGATAGATTGCTCTCAAAATCTAAGGCTCTTTTCTGTTTTGTATTGCATTATCTGACGTGTTTAACTTTTAGGGGTATCAGAAAGTACTTCGCGTTATGAGAGAGCATTGGTGTATAATAACAAAGTAGGAAATATACTTTTATGGATAGCTAATGGCAGTTATGGGGGGATACTCGGCTTTTTGCACATTTAGATCAGAGAAGCATGCTCTTGGCTACCTAGAAAGTATGGTGAAGTCCCCACCCCCCACTGAAAGTTAAGACTCCTATGGGGATGGGCTGATCCCCTGTTTTGGGGATCCAGGATCTGGTATAAAAATAGGACCCTTAATTTTGGGGACCTGTTTTTACCTTCCAGCTGAGCCTACTTATTCAAGGGTAAAAAGGGCATACCTTCCTGTTCCTCCAAGGGCTCCACCCTGAAGCCAGTAATTCAATTAAGAAACTGGCAAATGAAAAATTTTACAAGTACTAGATCTTCTTCTGTCTGTATTTCTATGTGTTGTGTGTGATGTTTATATATGAAAAAGCTTTAATTGGTTTAAAAATAATAAGTGCTTAAATCAAATATTTTCTCAGGAAAGTAAAAACTGCAATGCCCTTTAGTTCGTGTGACTTAAGTAATCTTTGGGAAATAGAAACAGCTCTACATGCAAGGCATGTAAGAAAAGTAAAGTGTGTTTTTGGTAAAAGATTGTAAGAAGTCACGGGAATGTGTTTGTGTGTTTGTTTGTGTGCCTAAAGAGTTAAAGGATTATTTTAACTTAAATAGGATAAAGCGGGGCCAGGCACGGTGGCTCATGCCTGTAATCCTAGCACTCTGGGAGGCTGAGGCAGGCAGATCATGAGGTCAGGAGTTCAAGACCAGCCAGACCAACATGGTGAAACCTTGTCTCTACTAAAAATACAAAAATTAGTTGGGTGTGGTGGTTCATGCCTGTAATCCCAGCTACTCAGGAGGCTGAGGCAGGAGAATCACTTGAACCCAGGAGGCAGAGGTTGCAGTGAGCTGAGATCACACCTGTGCACTCCAGCCTGGGTGACAGAGCGAAACTCTGTCTCAAATAAATAAATAATAAAATAAATAGGATAAAGCTAAAAGTTTAAGTGTTTGTGAAAAATTAATCTTGTAAAAGAGATTCTGTGTGCGAACATATCGGCTAAAGTTAAATGGGTATTATTCAAATTTTCCATAAATTGAACATTAGAATAAAAGCACAACAGGCTTTTCTTAGACTACTGATCTGCTCTTTTATAAAAATTGTAAAGGGTTACAAAAGGTTTATGAGAGTCTTACCTTATGGTCAAACTGATTAAGATATAATACATTTGTCTATAAGGTTTTATTAAGAATTGGGTTTAAAATCAATAATGCACTAATGCAATGATGAAATTTAGCTTATTTGGTATAAAAATCATACAGAAAGTATTATCAAATATGAAATGGTGCTTGGCTTTCTTTGGGCTGTATGTGTATAAATATGTTATTAGTATGTGTTCCAAAATGATGGGAAACTCTTATAATTCTGATATGACTTAGTGTATGTTATTAATAGTTATAATTGTTACATTACATTGTTGCATGCCACAGAAGTAACAAAATTCCTAGTTAATGGTGCTTTAATAGAGGTTGCCCTAAGGCATTTTATCATCCACAATCCTCTTGTTTTGGTCCTCTTAAGAAGGTGGTTTTATGATCAACTATAGAACTCTAACAGGCATTCTTAAATGTAGGTTTCTGATAACTTTGGAGATTATTACATTAGAATAGAGGAAAAAACTTTCAGGACCCTCATGGAGAGCTGAAATGTTCATGAATATCAAGCAGAACAGGAGTTAACTGCATGGACTAAATTAATAGAAGTCTGAAGTAATCTTTTTGACTTTTTGCTTAAAACATTGCTAATCCTTTGTTTTTGTTTTTCAGAGTCAAGGAAACTTTTCTTTTGAGATATTGACAGCTTTTACCAATTGAGTAACATATATGCCTGTGAACAAACTTTGGTGCATACTTGTTTTTCTCTACTTGATTTCTCCAGAATTTGGAAACTATTTGTTTTCTTAACTTATGGCAATATAGTTATTTGCATAAGTGCAATAAGAATCTGTTTTCATTTGTAACAGGACACAATTGGAGAAATGGGTTATTTTACCAAGGATTTGACTGGAATCGTGCACTTTCCTTTAAGGAATCAAACTTAACTTAGAGAGCCAAGAAAAGCCCCTTGGGAAAACTGGCCTCATACCTTGTCTACACAGTTCCTGTACAGGGTTCCTGACCTGTGGTAAGTGAAGAATGTCAATTTCTGACAAACCCAGGAGGCTTAAGTTATCTTGGGACATCAACAGGAGAGAAATTTACCCAACTCATAGGTATTTGAGTGTACAAAGCCATGGCTGGGCTCAGATTTTTTTAAAACTCTGAGATTCCTTATGGAACAGAGTTCCATCAAAGCCAATTTAAAAACAGCTTATGTGGCCAGGCCCAGTGGCTCATGCCTGTAATCCCAGCACTTTGGGAGGCCGAGGCAGGTGGATCACTTGCAGTCAGGAATTTGAGACCAGCCTGGCCAATATGGTGAAACCCTCTCTCTGCTAAAAATACAAAAATTAGCTCATGCCTGTAGTCCCAGCCATTCAGGAGGCTGAGGCAGGAGAATTGCTTAAACCTGGGAGGTGGAGGTTGCAGTAAGCCGAGATCATGCCACTGCACTCCAGCCTGGCTGACAGAGTGAGACTCTGTCTCAAATAAATAAATTAATTAATTAATAAAATCAAATAAAAAGAGCTTTTGTGAAAAATAATTGTTCTTGCTGAACTTTATGCAAATAATCAGGCCAAGTATAATAATGCAAATAGGTCTTACCATGATTTGTCATTAGTAAAAATGGGAGACTGGAGATAGAAAAATTATATTTCAAAAACTATGGTACACTTGTTATTAAATTCTGGTCTCATCAGTTGTTTTTACATTTTTGTCTATAATTTAGACTAACTCTGCTTACTCCTGCAAACCAACCAGTGATTTCTAACTGCAGCTCAGAAAAAACAAGAGGAATGGGTAATGTAAAAATCCAGATCAGTGTTCTAATTCTGGGCAGGTACTGGAATCAGCTAGCAACCTCATATTAGCTTGGTTCCAGCAGTTGCCCAGTTCATGGAAAGCCTACTTATTTAGTTTACTTGGGATGATTTTCCTTTACTGTTGTGGAATATATTGTTGCTGTATTCTTTGTGTAGGAATGCAGGATAAGCTTACTGAATGTTTTCTTAAATTGAACACTTATTAATCTTCCAGATGCCACCTGTTATCAGAACTCAGAGTTATGAATTGCCCTCACCACACCGATGCTTTCTGACTGAATTCCACTCTACCCTGAATACAACAGGCAGGAATATCATTGCCCCTATTCAGTTTGAAGAAGTTACAGAAGATGGATCTTCATCCCTCTACAACCCTTAAGATTAGGGGTTCGCTTATAAAAGGGAAGGGGGAAATGTCAGAGGTGTTTGAACCAGAACAACCCCATTTTGAATAGGGGCTGGGTAAAATAAGGCTGCGACCTGCTGGGCTGCATTCCCAGATGGTTAGGCATTTTAAGTCACTGGATGAGATAGGAGGTCAGCATAAGATACAGCTCATCAGGTCATAAAGACCTTGCTGATAAAACAGGTTGCAGTAAAGAATCTGGCTAAAACCCACCAAAACCAAGAGAGTGACCTCTGGTCGTCCTCCCTGCTACACTCCCACCAGTACCATGATAGTCTACAAATGCCATGGCAACATCAGGAAGTCACCCTATATAGTCTAAAAAGGGGAGGCATGAATAACCCACCCCCTTTTTTTTAGCATACCATCAAGAAATAACCATAAAATGGGCAACCAGCACCCTCCAGGGCTGCTCTGCCTATGGAATAGCCATCCTTTTATTCCTTTACTTTCTTAATAAATTTGCTTTCACTTTCAAGAAAAAAAAACCCAGCACGTTAATTTTATTATTGCAAGATTCAAGCCACAACAAAACCATGGTAATCAAGTCAGTGAGGTGCTGGCTTAAAGATAGACATATAGATCAATGGAATAGAATTGAGAATCCAGAAATAAAGCCTTACATTTTTGACAAACTTATAAAGACAATTCAATGGGGGAAAGAATAGTCTTCAATAAATGGTGCTGGGACAACTAGACATCAATATGCAAAGGAACGAAGTTGGGCCATTACCTCGCATCATGCAAAAACTAACACAAAATGGAGCAGAGACCTAAATGTAAAAGCTAAATCTATAAAACACTTAGAAGAAATCATAGACATAAATCTTTGTCACCTTTAATTAGGCAATGATCTTTTAGCTATGATAACAAAACCACAAGTGACAAAAGAAAAAAATAGATAGTTGGACTTCATCAAAATATGAGACTTTTGTGCTTCAAGGTACACTATAAAGTGAAAAGGCCACACAAAGAATGGAAGAAAATGCTTGTAAATTATATCTATGATTAAGGACTTGTGACTTGAATAAAGAAGTCTTACAGTTCAGCAATAAAATAAAAATAACCCTAGAACCCCAATCTTGGTTTCTAATACCATTCTGCAATGATATCAGTTAAAGGAACAGGGTTCCTGGAGAAATGGCTGATTGTAGGACTAATGCAAGAATATACAAGATAAGCATAGAACATTTTGTAGCTCCACAAAGTAAGAAAGTACTCAAACACCTCCCTGACAACCACACACACTTAATGATGGAGATATCAAGAACACAGGAGCCAACTGAAAGAACTCCCAGTGACAAAAGCTGGAATAATTTGAGCAGCAAGACAAAGTAGTACTGAATTATAAACCAAAATATAAAATAAATATTCAATAGTCCATATGGATATAAATAAAGAAAAGAAGGAGAAGAGACAAATCTCACATGCAGAAGAATTCTGCCGTGGTTTGAATGCATCCCAAAGTTTATGTGTTGGACACTTAATCCCCAATGCAACAGTGTTGAGAGGTGGAGCCTTTAAGATGTGATTAGGTCATGAAGGCTCTGCTCTCATGAATGGATGAGTGCCGTTACATGCGAGTGAGATAGTTATTGTGGAAGTGGGTTAGTTATCACAGGAGTGGGTTCCTAATAAAAGGGTTAGTCTAGCCTGCTTCCTCTTGCTCTCTTGTTTTTTTACCTTTCACCATGGAATGACACATTAAGAAGACCCTGACCAGACGTGCCTCTTGATCTTGGATTTCCCAGTCTCGGGGACTGTAAGAAATAAATCTCTGTTCTTTATAAAATATTCAGTCTATTGTACTCTGTTATAACAGCAGAAAACAGACTAAGACAAATTTCAAATAATTTATGTAGAGATTCTGCCCTCAAGAGGCTGCTCATAACTCCTTAGACCTTAGAGGCGAGCTGTGCATAGTAACTTCCTTGCAAAGAGTACAATATGGAAAGGACTGGGGGAAGAAACTGGACAAATACTGCCTCAGCTAGATGATCCAGGTCAATATCAATGATAGGCCATGTCAAGAGTATATGATGAAAATGGCACTTTATATGGCCTTCCTCCCCAAAACACACAACCTCAATCTAATAATGAGAAAAACAACAGAAAATCCCAAAAGAAGAACATTCTAGGAAATACCTGACCTGTACTCCCCAAAACCATGGAGGTCACCAAAAACAAGAAAGGTCTAAGAAACTGTCACAGACAAGAGGAGCCTAACAGATGATTTGGTATAGACACCTCCAGCATAGAAAATTGACCTTGTCAAAGCCTGTTGAATGACCTCTAACTGACCAGCTAGAGAAGGCAATGAAACCCAAGGAAATGACAAACAAGCTGTAGAAGTCCCCCCATAAAGAAGAAGAAACTCTTACTTGTCTTTTCTGAATTTATCAAATAACAGGGATTATAATAGTAATGATAGCAAATAAAAGGTTAATTAATTGTTAAATTATTAACCTTTTTTATTTTTATTATTTTAAAAGTTAGCATCTTAGAACCAGTTATTATGTTCTGCTATTGCGTAGATTTCCTTTGTATTCATAATCTCAGTTAAATCTCACCTTAGTAGAGGAACTATTACTATTTCCACTTTACACATGAAAGAATTGGGGCTGGCACAGTCTCATCCCCGGCCAGAATACTCTGCAAGGTGCTGTCTTATAAAACAAACGATAAGACCCAACTCGGCTGTCAGGAAGCTATAATCCAGTTGAACTAGAAATAAAAGGCAATGCCATATGTGATTAAATGTCAAATTAATTGTATAAACTATAAATGTTATAGGATTTCAGTGGAGAAAAAGATTGCCTCAGGCTGAAATGATCAGAGAAAACCGTTGAAGAGGCAAGTTTTGGTCAAGACTCCAAAGGAGAAGATGGAAGATGGAAAGGAAGCTGATTCCAGGAAGGAGGGGAAGGCACCAAAGTGGAAGAAGAAAGAACAGCCTGGCTTTGTTGAAGTAGCTGAGTTTTTTGCTAGGATAACGTGGGCCATAAGCAGAGATCAATTAGGCAAGCCCTTAGATTCCAAGTTAAGAAATTTGAATTCAACTCTATCTTGTATCAAAGGAGCAAGACACTTTGAGCTTTAAGGGAGCAGGTCAAGATATTACTGTGTTAATGAGACATCTTGAAGATAATTTTCACTGTACAGGGCTGTTCAGGATTGAACCTTAAAGAGTTAAGGATTATAGCAGTTGTTGAAATATGTATAAGGACTAACTACATAAGCAGCATTTCAGGACCATAAAGAACTTCTGTTGAAGACAGGAGGCTACCCAAAAAAGGAAAGAGTGGTGTAAGCGTATCAATGACTCCAGAGAAAATCAAGTGCTTGTCTAATTTTCTTTCCCTGTGTTCCTTTTTTTTTTTTTTTTTTTCTGTTTTACAGTATTCCCATCTCTGTATTTTCTCCTCTTTTGCTATGACTCTTCCATTTGCTCTCTCAGTCTCTCTTTCACTGTCATAAACACTGAGCCCTCACTGTCTCTCCTCTGCACTTCCATTTCAATCCCTTTTTCTTTAAGCTCTCTTCCCCTGCTCATCTCTCAAAATGTTGATTTGTGTCCCATCTTCTCCCTGTGCGTGTGTGTACCTGTGTGTGTGTGTGTGTGCGTGTGTGTGTGTATGAAGAAAGGTGAAAGTATATTCTATTTCTACATGACTCTCTGGTTGGCTGGGGGCAAGAGAAGCTATAGGTGTTACTTAAATATTAGTCTCTTCTCTATCCCAAAATAAAGCAGAGGTGATTTGGATAAATTAGGGAAAAACTATAAGGAGTTACTACAGTATTCTGTAACAGAAAAGGAAAATCTCCTTTGTCCATATTATTAGTTCAGGACAGAGTTATTCTCTGTGAATGGGGATTAGTTATCTTATATCCCCTATAACTAAATTAATTTTTTAAGAACGGGGAAAATTATAGATTGAATCTCTGATTAAAATATTTCAAGAACAGACAAGAAGGACCAACAAATTAATGTGCTATAGGTGTCTGCTCACTTTGGAAAAGAAAAGTGTGTATGCTTTTCAAAAAGTAAACAGCACACACTTGGATGCAGCAACATTACATGTGCATGCAGCTCTACTGCTTCATGTCTTCTCTCAGCGTCCCCAACAGGGCAAGGCCCTCAAAGGCAAGAGTGTCCTAGACCACAGAGAACGCTGCACCAAGCTTAATAAGCACTCCTGCCCTTTCAAGATTTTTGGTATTGCAAGATTTTTTTCTTTCTTTTCTTTTAATTTTTAATTTTTTCTTTTAATTTTTAATTTTTGTGGGTACAGAGTAGGTATATATATTTAAGAGGTACATGAGATATTTTGATGCAGGCATACAATGCATAACAATTATATCAGGGTAAATGGGGTATCCATCATCTCAAGCATTTATCCTTTCTGTTACGAACAATCCAATTATATACTCTTTTAGTTATTTTTAAATGTGCAATTAAATTATTATTGATTATAGTCCCCCTTCTGTGCTAACAAATACTAGATCTTATTCACTCTTTCTAAGTATTTTTTTTGTAAGCACTAACCATCCCCATTTCCCCCAACCCACCCCAGCTACCCTTTCCAGCTTCTGGTAACCATTATTCTACTCTCTACTATATTTTTTCTTAATTCAAAAGTATGCTATTTAGAAAAAAGAGAGAATAGATTCAGAAAGGACAGTTACTGATGCACAATCAGGACAGAAATGCTTTTAAGCAAAGCAGAAACATGGACCAGGAGCTCTCTGTGAACTGCTATGAGGGAGTCAGCTTCTATAACATTGTAACTGTTTGGCTTTAAAATACTAGGAAATTCTAAAATACCCTGTATCTCCAAGCATAGTCACGTAACAATGTTAACTTTCTTTTTAATAACCTCAATACCCTTGGGAGTAACATGCAAATAGAGTTTATTTAACAGATTATAAATAGGTGTAATCTAAAGCAAAATTCTCTGATGAGTTTGGTAAGAGTTCTGGAGGGTTTGCTATGTGCCGGGCGCTGTGCTAAGCACTGGTCCACATCATCTTTAATCTTCATAATGACTCCACAAGGCAAGGAACATTATGACCACCTTGTAAATGGGAATTGAGATGCAAAATGATTAAATAATTTGTCCAAGATTACACTGGCATGGAGCTGAGATTCAAACCTAAGCCAGACTCCATCATACCCACTCTCTACTATTTCATTGATGAGGGATTAAAAAAAGGTGAATCCACTTGAACAAAGTTGTGTTTGTAATCAATGATTCAACTAATGTAGTAGAAAGTCCTGAACTGAGTTCTGAGTTATGGCTTTGGTTCTGTCCCATCTTAGCTGAAAGAGGACGCTTGTCTGCCATTCACTTTGTATTGTCAAGGTCGACATTATGAAAATGATTTTGCCAAAATTCATGAAATTAATGCATGAGATGTCATCTCAAATAATTTTTTCAGTCCATATGATTTTTCCCTGATTGAACTTTGGTGCATTAAGCTCTTTCCACCACTTAAGGCCTTAACAATGAAATGCCTTTGCCTGGAAGACTCATCACACAATAGGAAACTTCTCATCCTTCATGTGTCTGTGTAGTGTCACCTCTTCAGAGGCTTCTTCCAGTCATTCTTAGTAAATTTGGTGCCTATCTGAAGGTATCTTTAGCCAGTAAGTGAATCTCTTATTGGTAGCAGATGGTTGGGTCTTTTTTTTAATCCAATTTTCCATAAAAAGGAATGAAATTATGTCCTTTGCAGCAACATGGGTAAAGCTGGAGGCCATTATCCTAAGTGAACTAGCTCAGAAACAGAAAATCAAATATTGCATGTTTTCACTTACAAGTAGGAGTACCATGGGTACACATGGATATAGAGTAGACTAAACAATGGGTACATACAGACAGAAAGGTGGAAACAATAGACACTGGGGACTCCAAACTGGGGGAAGGAGAGAGTGGGATGAGGGTTGAACAATTACCAGTTTGATATAATGTTAAATATTTGGGAGACAGGTACACTAGAAGCCCAATCCCCACCATTACACAGAATACCCATGTATCAAACATGCACACGTACCCCTTGAATCTAAAATAATAAAAATACAAATAAAGTTGGTGCCCTGTGACACTCTATTGCAGCTCCCTTTTTATCAGCTTCATATATTTTAACCTGATCGATATTTATTTGATATGTTTACTTGTGTATTGCTTGTGTCCCTTATTAGAATATAAAGACTACATCTGTCCTGTTCACTATTGTACCTTCCTTGAACCAGGCATAGCAGACAGCACATACCAAGTATGTAACCATCATCTGCTGAATAGAAGAATACAGCTCATTCATTGTTCAGTGAAGATCTTGGCTGTCTCGGAAGTATTTTTCTGAATAAAAGCAAATCAACAACAACAACAAAAAAACAAGCACAAAAATATACCTATTGGCATAGAAAGATTTAGAAGCAATTTACAACAATCCCATTTTTGTTAAAAAAAAAAAAAAGTATACTTACAAATATGTAAACATAAGAGGTTAAAAATGGATGCTTCTAATGGTGTGGGACTAACAGTTTTTTCTTTTTCCTTACCTAATTTTCCTGTAATGAGCATGTATATTGCTTTTGTAATGAGAAAACACAAAATAAATTTGGAGATTGGGTGTACGATTGACTAACAAAACCTTTAATAAACAAACAACAATAATAAATTCTAATGGTTGACCAGGCATGGTGGCTCACGCCTATAATCTCAGCACTTTGGGAGGCTGAGGAGGGCAAAACACCTGAGGTCACGAGTTCGAGATCAGCCTGGCCAACATGGCGAAACCCCATCTCCACAAAAAAATACAAAACATTTGCCGGGTGTGGTGACACACGCTTGTAGTCCCAGTTACTCGGGACGCTGAGGCAGAGAATCGTTTGAACCCGGGAGGCGGAGGTTGCAGTGAGCCAAGATGGCACCACTGCGCTCCAGCCTGGGTAACAGAACGAGACTCTATCTCAGAAAAATAAAATAAAATAAAATAAATAAGTAAACAAATTCTAATGGAGCCATTAGAAGAAGGGTGTTTGGGGGTCTTTAGCCTCACTCATTTTCTTTGATGTTCGTAACTGATATTTTCTCAAAATCTTGTAAGGTGAGAAAAAAAAACGCAACTTCAATCCCCTGTTTCCATCTAGTTTCCTCACTTAAGATTCTCTTGGTAGAAAATCTGTAAGCACTCGTCACAAATGCCTTTACAACACTATGTTGTAAAATAAAGCTAGGTGGAGACGATAGACCCCCAAAGGGCAGATTTTCATAGCACAGTTGAGTATCTCTGAGCTTCAGTTTCCCCAACTATGATACAGAAAAAATTAGACTGGAGCATTTCTAAGGTACTCTATCAGTTCTTATGATCTTATCACCCTATTAATCATATAATGGTGTAAGAGTTTATAAGCTTAAAAGATCATAGATGGTAGAATAGATAGAGAGAGATAGGACAGATAGATATTTCTGTATATTGAATCTCTTTTGTACAGATGTATAAGTAGATTTTACTATATTTAACAATGCTAATGTATGCTAAAATCCACGGCATTTCCAGAAAAAGCAACACAAATACTAAAATAACCAACATACTCTTACCAAAAAAATTTAAAAGTGAAAAAAAAAAAATCAAAAGTTCTGTCTGGCAATTTCAAATGTTCTCTTTACTAGGAATTGTTTTTAACAAAAGCTTAGGGAAAATTTATTCCATATAGGTTTAGAGAATTAGACATAATGTACAGAACAAATTTGCTGGTTAAGCACAGTTATCAATACGTTCAAGCTTGGAATTTTTAAGAGGAAAAAGTAGGTAGACACTGGTAATTTCTCTTAAATTATACAAAAAATTATCTCACACATTGCAAATACCCAAAACTTTTTTTTTGCTGGATTAATAAAGGAAAGAATACAATATCGTGAATACAAAGGCTCCAAACCCACATAATAATTCATTGCAATCACACATTAGAAGAGACAGTTCCAAGTTTAGAGAATTACCCTCCTTGCCTCACTTTCAGCTCCCCTCTACATTTTGCCAGCATATTTCTGCTGAGGATGGTCATTTTACCTCATAAATGTGTCCTCTCACTACCCTTGAAATAACTTATTCATAACATAGGAAAAGCCAATAGACAGAGAAAATAGGTCAAACATTAAATCAGCAGTGTCAATATAACACATATTGTAAAGTTAGGAGTTTGGTCCCAGACCTCACAAACCCAGTTTAAGTATTGGCTCTAGCAAAGGACTTTAAGCAAATCATTGATTCTCTTTGAATCTCAATTTTCTCAGATGTCTTACTCAGCTACTGATTATTTAAAGATTTTTAAAAAAATAATAGGTTTGAGATATAACTCACATATCACAAAGTTTGCCTATTGAAAGTATACAATTAAATGATTTCTAGTGTAGTCATAGAATTATGCAACTGCCACCACAATTTTAGAATGTTTTCATTAACCCTATACCTATTAGCAATCACTCCACATTTCTCTCCATCCTCCCTCCCTCAGCCCTAGGAAATCACCAGTCTATATTGTATCTATAGATTTACCTATTCTGGACATTGCATATAAATGGAGTTATACAATATATGGTCTTTTGTAACAGGTTTCTTTCACTTAGCATATTGTTGTCAAGGTTCATCTATGTTGTAGCATATATCAACATTCCATTTTACTGATAAAATATACTCTATTTTATGGGTGTACAATGTTCTATTTATCCATTTATCTGTTGATAGATCTTTAAAGATTTTTTTAAATGGCTTCAATATTAACTTAGGTAGGTTGCTTTTTTCCCTTTAGTTACCTTATCTGCAACCAATTTATAAATGAAATTCCTAATTAAAATAGGTAGTTAGCCAACACCAAGCAAATGTTCTTAAAATGCCATCATTGTCCTTTGCTCTATAAATCAAGCAGTTGTAGAATCCTGCCATATTTGCCATCTTGACCTCATTTACGGCCAGATATAGACACCGCCACTACCAACAAATGCATCACCATCTAATCCTTGATTTCAATGGTTCTGCTCTGGTACTTTCTATGTTTTCAGTTGACTTCCTCAACTACTGTCACTCCAGCAACTCTTTGCCCTCACCAGAATATCCAGTCCATCCACCCTACAACCTGTTCACTGTCCAGCCATCCCTTCATGTTCCCCTCCCCCACTCTTTTTTTTCCGACACACCAAGGTCCAGGCAGGAAACTTCATGTTCTCATTTGCTTCCTTACCCAGCTTAGAAGCAATGATCCATCATCATCATCACTATCATCATCATTCTCCTGCAGGAAAACTCCACTCCTAGTCCCTCTGCCCTCTGTTGTCCTTGCCCAGCAAAGTTACAGCCCTGGTCTAATGCCCTGCCTACTCTGTGCCCAAATTTGAGAAACTGAACATGACTGGAAAAAACCACCCAATATGCTGAGGATTATAACTTTAAATGAGTGATCACAAATCTCAAGAGAGCTTCCAGTATGCCTGAAAAATCCAATTTCATTTCCTGTGTTTGTTTACTCTCAGTTTCCTCTACAGCTGTTTCACACTTTCTTCCCTCTTCTTAAATTTCGAACCTCTTGTCCTTTCTTACTCTCACTGATGAAGTCGCTTTTTATTTCACTCAGAAAACCGCTGCAATCAGAAAATAACTTTTTTGACATTCCTCCAACAAATCTACCTTCATCTATATGCATATACTCTGCCAGAATCTTTCCAATTACAATGGATGAACCAAGTTTGTCAGAGTGAGAGTATACATAACCACTGATGAAAGTTCTGAAAAAAGATTTAGATAATCATGGAGATTTTGGAGTTAAATTAGTGTAAAGTGTACAGAAAACTAATTTTAGGGCCAAATTCTCCACTTGTCTACTGGATCCCAACCCCTCTGGCATTCTGCAAAAAATTGCAAAGCAAAAAAAAAAAAAAAAAATCCTAGTTTACTACCTGGCTTATATATGGATAAGGTTTATATAGTCATAATAAAATAAACCTGAATATGGGCCTAACAAAAATTATGGGGTTAGATATCATCTATTAATTTCCCACCATGGAAGATGAAAATTTAGCTTTCTTTCCTTCCCCACAGCCTCTCTGATAAATGAGACTTAAGAAAGCAGTTATCTCTATTCTGTCATCCCTTTCTCACTGCTCGTAGGAGAGCCACATCAGAGCATGTTTGAGCATTTTCCTTCCTGGGGAAGGCTCCAGGGTGGGAAGGAAGGAAGGAAGGAAGGAAGGAAGGAAGGGAGGGAGGAAGGAAGGAAGGAAGGAAAGGAAAGGAAGGAAGGAAAGAAGGAAAGGAAGAGAGAGAGAGAGAGAGGGAGGGAGGGAGGGAAGGAAGGAAGGGAAAGAAAGAAAGAAGGAA
>NW_012110375.1:598736-604910 GCF_000951045.1 Mandrillus leucophaeus | reverse complement strand
GAAGGGAAAGAAAGAAAGAAAGAAAGAAGGAAAGAAGGGAAGGAAGGAAGGAGGAGAAAGAAAGAAGACAAGAAAGAAAGAAAAGAAAGAAAGGAACGAAAGAAAGAAAGAAAAGAAAGAAAGAGAAAGAAAGAGAGAGAGAGAAAGAAAAGAAAGAAAGAAATATTAATGTCCCTCCCTCCCCCATACCACTGGGATCTAGGGTGTTCCCTCTTCAGGTGCTAAGGTTTTTGCTCTCTCTTCCATTGCTACAAAATCCTGTCCAGTAGCTATGTCCTCGCCTTCTTTTCCAGTCATATCCCTGCTTTCACTCATCATTTCTTTGAAAAGGTCATGTGCAAGATGGACAAAAGTTACAGAGGCCTATTATGTCACGCACTCTGGCCAGCGTGGGCCACTATATGGGGACTTGGCAAGCAGTGTGCTCAACTTAGTGGTCATTATCTTTATGGTCTAGGATCATGTCAATACAAAAAGAGAATCCCAGTGCCTGAGTCAGAATTAATTTTGACTCTTCTGTGCCCACTTTGGGCTAGTTGTCACTTGGAAGGTGTGCCAACCAGGCTGGTCGCGGGATCTTCTTAGAAGAAAGAAAGAAGCATGCCCAAGAATGGTCAGGACAGAATCCCACTAAGTCTACATAGCCCCTCACCTCTGGTCATCACCCAGGGAGTGACTGAGAGGAAATGAGTCCTTCTGGGAAATAGCTGCTTTAATTGATCAGATTGCCTCACTAAGGTGTGTTTACTGGTAGGAGGTGAAGGAGGGAGAATTAGAAATCTTTTTGAGTAGGTTTTTTAGTAGGCCATTCTAACACTCAGTGATACCAGATGCCTGTGAATGGTAGAGAATATGGAAGGTCCTTTGAATTTCTTCACAATTAGCCCATTGTTGAGTGGCTAATTTTGTGATAGTCACTTTTATGATAAAAAAAAGTATACTAATATCAGACTACAAGTGATTCAGAAGGCCAAGTACCTAACACAGATGACTTTCAAGGACCACAATTCCAGATAGTAAATGGACATTTCCCCTGCTTGAGAGGAAGGGACTATCTCTATCTTCCATGACTGTTCACTACAACAATGTGAAAAAAGTGTCTGGACACAGGCAGACCGAGCCTCTGCTTGCCAGATGTACAGAAACATGAGAGACCCATTTCTTTAAACAAATAGTTGGATACAGAATTAATATCAGAAAGAATGACAAAAAGATATATATTTACATATTTGTATGTACATGTACAAACATATACACACATACATACTCACATGCATATATATATCACAACAAATTACAACACAAAATAGGGCTGGGCGTGGTGGCTCACGCCTGTAATCCCAGCACTTTGGGAAGCCAAGGCGGGTGGATCACTTGAGGTCAGGAGTTCAAGACCAGCCTGGCCAATGTGGTGAAACCTCGTCTCTACTAAAAATACAGAAATTAGCTGGGTGTGGTGGTGCACACCTGTAATCCCAGCTACTTGGGAGGCTGAGACCAGAGAATCACTTGAACCTGGGAGGCGGAGGTTGCAGTGAGCCACAATCATGCCACTGCACTCCAGCCTGGGCAACAAAGTGAGATGCTATCTCAAAAAAACAAACAAACAAACAAACAAACAAAAACAAAAGAAAAAAATAAGTTAATTATTAAAATTAATATTGCTAAAATAAGAAATAAATGAGTCTGTGAATATGATACCCCAAGAATACAATAGCATTCATACTGTTTTCCAGCCAAAAGTTCATACCTGAGTCTGACTGTAAGAAACCATCAGACAAAGCCAAACTGAAAAACATTCTATAAAACAGCTGACCTACCTTCTCCAAAATGTCTTGTGAAAGACAAAGACATTCTTATGAAAGACGAAGAGAGACTGAGGAATGTCCTCTAAAGGAGAGTGAAGAGTCATGATAACCAATGATGCGCAACAGATCCTGTCCCAAGAAAAAACAAAATTGCTACAGATGACATTATTGTTACAATTAATGAGATTGGAATATGGGCTGCAGATTAAATAACAGCATATAGCAATTTTAGATTTCCTGAGTTTGATTACTGTATTATTACAACATAAGAAATATTTTTGTCTGTAAGAAATACACATGGAAGAATTAACGGGTAAAGGGGCATGATAAAACTAACATACTCTCCAATGGGCCAGAAAAAAAAATGTATCTATACTGAGAAAGAGATAATAAAATAAATATGGCAATATGTTGAAACTTGGTTAATCTGAGTAAGAGGAGTATGGGAGCTCTTTGTACTATTTTTGCAACTTTCTGATAAGCTTGAATTTTTTAATAAGAAGGAAAAATAAAAAATTTAAAATAAATACTTGGGGGTAAAGTATTAAGAAGAATTATTCAAGATCTCTATAAAGAAAACTTTAAAACTCTACTAAGAGACACAAAAGGAGCCTTGAGTAACTAAAAAGGCATCATAATGAAGAAATAGCTTCATTAAGATGTCAATTCTCCTTAACTAGTTACATAAATTTTATGTAATTCTGATTAGGACTTAAACAGCAAAAAATAGCACAAAATCATTTAAAAAATACTACAGTAGATATTAAAATGTACTATAATGCCAGCTGAGTGATGTTATATGATAAGGTAGACTGCTCAGTGGACTAATTACAAAGGCAGAAATGCATCCAAATACACATGCACATTTTTGACCCAGCAATTCTTTTTTTTCTTTTTATTTAATTCATTCATTCAGTTTTAGAGACAGGGTCTTGCTCTGTCACCAAGGCTGGAGTGCAGTGATGCAATCATGGCTCATTGCAGCCTTGAACTCCTGGGCTCAAGTGATCCACCCACCTCGGCCTCCCAAAGTGCTGGGATTACAGGCATGAGCCACCATGCCCAGCCTGACCCAGCAATTCTAATGATTGTATTTTGTCAAGTAGGTAATATTTGCATGTATGGAAAATGACATATGTACAAAGTCATTCATTACAGCACGTTAGTATTAGCAAAACATTGAAAATAGCCTAACTGTTCATTAATATGGGACTGATTAAATAAATTATGATCTTTCCACACAAGGGAATTCTATGCATTGATAAAGGAAAATGAGAATATTCTCTATGTACTGATAACAAATGATCTCCTAGATGGAGAGCAAGATATTTAGTACACCATCACTTAATTTTTTAAAGGAAAGGAGGGGAAAAATTACATGTGTCTATATCTCTGGAATGATACATTGTGGTTGATAGAAAACAAAGAATGGCAATGGGAATTCAAAATATTACGTTTACTATTGAGAAAGCTCATGTCGGAGAACACAACTCAGGTATGTGCCAACAGTAGATTTCCCAATACTAAACCCAAGAAGTAGGCAGTCTCATTCACTTGGGCTGGACCCCCACAACCCTCCCCATGTGAGGGCCACTCCTGTACCTGTTTAAACGTGACTGGAGAGCAAAAAGGCTGTTTGCTGGAGTCACCTTGGCTCCAAAAAGGAAGGGCAGGAAGGAAATAACTAAGCTCCATGCACCAATTTTTCTGCCAACCTCATCAATCATATAACTCATTATTTTCTGAGGAAAGGAGAAAGGGATGGGGGCTGAGGCCAGGAAAGTTAGGGAAAAAACCCTTTTCAGGTGGATGAACAAAAGAAGTCCTTTCCCAGCCTCTTCCCCAAAAGAATAGGCAAGAAACTGGAAACTCTGAAGGCCTCTGGGAATAGGCACTAGATGACTGGGGGCGTGGACAGAGAAGGAGGTCATTCACTGGGTTGCCTTTTCTATTTTTGACATTTTTGAACCTGGGGACTCTATTCCCTATTGAAATATAAATAAAAAATATTTCCAAGTGATTCTGTGCAGATAATTAAGAGCTGTAAGGAAAGAATAAAGGAAAAAATATTGAATTCATGTATCATTTGCTTCATGATGAAATGAATGGAATTTTACCTAACTTGATATAATTGGAAAATGTTTCCAAAATACAGGTAACCTACCCAGAAAGTATAGTTGATCCAGTCATGTTTTTGCTCCTTCTGCATGAAATGTATTGTCTGCCCATCAAGAGACCACAGATAGGGAAGACAGGTGCAGTGGCTCATACCTGTAATCCCAACACTCTGGGAAGTCAAGGTGGGAGGATCACTTGAAGCCAGGAGTTAGAGACCAGCCTAGACAACATAGGAGATCTTGTCTCCACAAAATATTTTAAAATCAGCTGGGCATGGTGGCACGTACCTGTAGTCCCAACGACTCAGGAGGCAGAGGCAGGAGGATTGCTTGGGCTGAGGAGTTTGAGGCTGCAATGAGGTATGATAACGCCACTGCACTCTAGCCTGGGTGACAAAGTGAGACTCTGTCTCAGCAAAAAGAAAAAGATTATAAATGAGGTTGAAGAAAGTAGCTACAGGTTGGATCTGTGAAAAATCCAGAATCTAGAGGAGAAGGCAATATGATCAGTAAAATGCCTTCTCAGCACCGGGGGCTCATGACATGTGGGCAAGGGCGTTCTGGGTTGAGAGCTCATGTTGACCAACATTGATAATGTTAAAGAATGTCTTCTCCATACTCTGAGAGTCGCTTCTCCTTAGGGCTGGAGTTGGTCATATAGGTGTGTTTGCTCATGCAGAAGGGGCAAAATGAACTTGTGTGGGTCCCCATTTTGTGCCTCTTCAGACTGACTTCTTCTTTGCCTCTTGGACATTGATAAATGGAGAAACTGAGATATAGCTCAGTAGCTCTCACCTTGACTCTGCTATTTAAGACCAGAGAAATCTAGATTTTTATAACTACTCCTAGATTTTATATATATACACACACACACACACACACATACACATATATATACACACACACAAATCTATTTTATATATATATACACACACAAATAATCTAGGAGTAGTCATAAAACTCATATGTGTGTATGTGTTGTATGAGTGTGTGTGTATATATATATATATATATATATATGGGTTTGTTTATTTTTTGCTAATTTTCATACCCTTTTTTACTCATGTTCCCATACTTCTGATAGACTCTGAAGTGTCAAACCAGGCATATTTTTAAAACCGGTACTATAAATAGGTCATGAGAGGCAGCCAAGGAAAATGTCACCAACTCACAGTGGCACTGAAAGAAACATTTCAAAGAATAATTGACTCAAAGTGCTTCCTTGCTGAGCATGCAAAGGCTGAGGCAATGGTGAAAGAATTTAATGTGCCAAATTCAAAAAGGGCATTTAGGACAACCATTCTACCTTGTTCTATTCCCTCATCCCCTGACTTCCTCCCATGGAGAAATCAGCTTCTCCCTGACTGGCTCTGCTCGATTTTAAAAAAGTGTTGTGTAATTTTGGTTCTGAGTTTTCCGATTAGGGTAACGGATTCAGGAGAATAGATTGTGTAACAATGAAGGAAAAAAATGAGAAAGAAAAGGGTATTAAGAGAAAGAGATAACATAAAAGAAATAGCAAGCAATACTGAAAACAGAACCAACCAATCAACAAACATAACCCAACTTTTCTCCCAAACACTGCAGCTTAGAGGTGGCTTCAGGAGATCTATTGCCTAGGGCAGGACATTTGACTCCCAGGACCTTGGCCTTCCAGGCAAGGAGGCTCTTCACACCTAATTGAAACAGTGGCTGGTCCCTGGACCAGAGGAGTTGTGTGGTGAAGCTTTCCCTAAGCTACATGAAACTGATGAAAAAGGGAGCAACGCAGCTGACCTTTTATGAAGCTAACATTCAAATAACTCTTTGGAGTCTCATTCTGTTGCCCAGGCTGGAGGGCCGTGGGGAGATCTCGACTCACTGCGACCTCCACCTCCTGTGCTCAACATTCTCCTGCCTCAGCCTCCCAAATAGCTGGGATTACAGGAGCAGCTAATTTTTGAATTTTACCACCACACCCAGCTAAGTGTTGAATTTTTAGTAGAGGGAGGGTGTCGTTATGTTGGCCAGGCTAGTCTCAAACTCCTGACCTAAAGTGACCCGCCTGCCTCAGCCTCCTCAAGTGCTGGGATTACAGGCAGGAGCCACCGTGCCTGGCCTAAATAACTCTCCTTTTTTATGCTGATGTTGTTTTTCCTAAATTTTTGATGCTAAAATGTTATGTTTTTATCTTATGGAAACATAGATGCTAGTTGCTTTTTTTTTTTTTTTTTTCCTAGTTGCTTTTAAATATACCTTACCTGAAAAAA
>NW_012110375.1:571780-598351 GCF_000951045.1 Mandrillus leucophaeus | reverse complement strand
AAAAAAAAAAAAAAAAGAAAAAGGAAGAAAAGAAATATATATCTTACTGATCCATGAAATATAATATCTTATGCTTATGGCTGGGCATGGTGGCTCATACCTGTAATCCCAGTGCTTTGGGAGGCTGAGGTGGGAGGATTGCTTGAGCTCAGAAGTTTGATATCAGCCTTGGCAACATAGCAAGACTCTGTCTACAAAAAACTTAAAAATTAGCTGGGCATGGTGGCATGTACCTGTAGTCCCAGCTACTTGGGAGGCTGAGGTGGGAGGCTGAGGCTGCTGTAAGCCATGATCAACATTAGTGCACTCCAGCCTGAGCAACAGAGAGAGACCCTTTAAAACAAACAAACAAACCCAAAAAACAGATATCATTATGGTGAATTTGGTGAATTTACTTCAAATGAATATCAAAAATCACAATGTGGCAGGTTAGCAAGTACACATATAATTTTTTGAATTGCAAATAATGGGTAAACATATCACTCTTCAAAAATTAGAAGGAAGAGTTAATTTAAAACTCCATTTGTCTTTAAAGACATTGCTTTCTTTATAAATTGCTTTCTCACTGTAATAGCTTTAACAATTATCCTTTAAGAAAATAGAAATGTACTCTTATTTTAATATCTTTAGTAAAGTCAGAGCAAAATATTAATGTAAAATCTACAGCTTTTCACTCCTGTGATCCAAAAAATTGTATCTTACTAACAAATGATAATCATGTAATGGCATATCTGTATTTCCCTTCTGAAATATTTTAGGATACAAGTTTGCATTACTGAACATATTTTAGACCCATTTACTTGCATCTCTGGCTTCCTGGACAAATCTTTAGGACAGGAGACCTAACTTCTCATACCAAGATGTGAGTGTAGTCCCTAAAGGATTAGAACAATGGCCTGGAACGGTGATCTCTGGTTTCAGCAATTCTTCACAGTGCTTCTAAAAACTGCTTTTCAGTAACAGTTCTTTTGTCAGGCAAATTTAGGAGATCCTGCATAATGCATTTCTACTTTGAAAATCCACAATACACATTGGCACGTTAAAACTTCTGAGAAATCCTACGTTAAAGAAAATCTTTAACTTGGCTTAATTCAATATTTCCAAATTTTCTTTAGCATTTAATACTCATGAACGAAGCACACTTTGGGAAACAATGATTGAATACAACCTGTCTTACTGGTTGAAAAAGGGGGATCAGTAAAAGGTTAAGAGACTTGTCCAGTAGGTAGTAGCAGAGTAGAGTCAGGACCAGAACCCAGGCCCCCTGGATCCTAACCCAGGGCACTATGACATGCCAACTTCCTTTTACCTCATAAACAATTTAGAAGTGATGATGAAAAGCCTGCTATCAAAATAAAATAAAGTAAATCCAAATGGATACAAAGTGCATTCTTATCCATTTCCATGCTTTTTCAGTTGATGTTGTTAAAATAACATTTTAAAAAACTTAAAAGATGGCCGGGTATGATGGCTCATGCCTGTAATCCCAGCACTTTGGGAGGCCGAGGCAGGTGGATCACCTGAGGTCAGGAGTTCGAGACCAGCCTAACCAACATGGTGAAACCCCCATCTCTACTAAAATACAAAAATTAGCCGGGGGTGGTGGTGGGCGCCTATAATCCCAGCTAATCAGGAGGCCAGGCATGAGAATCGCTTGAACCCGGGAGGTGGAGGTTGCAGTGAGCCGAGATTGTGCCACTGCACTCTAGCCTGGGCAGCAGAGCAAGACTCCATCTCAAAATAAATAAATAAATAAAACTTGAAGGTTAAGTGTGTGTATATATAAGGAAGAAGGGAGGCTTGTGATTGGTGAATGATGTGAGGAAGTTGCTTTTTCCACAGGCTGTTATTCAAATTATATGTTTGCATGTATGAAAAGTTGAGACAAAGATGTAAGCTTCTAAATAACACACCGAAGCCCTCTCTGAGAATCAAGTTATACAAATTAGACAGTATGAACTTGGATACCTTGTGCCAGAGATTATTTTGGGCATGCTTCTGACAACTGATGTTTGGAGTACAAACTAATACACTATACAACATAAGTTCTCCACAAAATATGTTCGTGCTTATTTAGTAATCTCTAACACCTTTAAATGGATTTTTTAAATCTGGAAGTTGCTTAAAGGTAATTTAACAAACATTAACTTTAAAAAATGCTCCTTTTAAAAATTTTGAAATAATTTTTATGTAGCATTGGTGTCGCATATTAGAATAGAATTAGTCATGCATTTCCCATTAGTTTGGAATATTGTGCGGTGGTTAATTTTAGTGTTCCTGGATGACTTCCATTAATCCTTTAAAACAGGCCTTAGTGATCCCTGCCATACAATTAGTTAAAAAACACACACATACTTCCAATTTAATTGTTCTTTATCTTGAAAAAAAATTAAAGAAATCCATCTCCAAATTATCCCACATAAAAATCTTGTGATGATTAGAGAACAGAATGTTCGAGTGGTCTTCATTTAAATAACGACAGAAGTGGCTGGGGACAGTAGCTGTGTGCTCAGCACTGTGCTGAAATTAAAATAATACTAGGTGACCGCAAAAGTAATTGTGGTTTTTGCATTGTTAAAATTTGCTATTTGATATTGGAATATATCCTTAAATAAATGTGTTTATGTTATACATTATTTTAATGGGTATTTCTCACTTTTTTGGCTAATAACTTATTACTTTCTGTTTATATTTATTTTAGACTACGGAAATGATGTTAGACAAAAAGCAATTTTCTTATTAGAGTTCAAAATGAGTCGTAAAGGAGAGGAGACAACTTGCAACATCAACAGTGCATTTGGCCCAGAACTGCTAATGAACATACAGTGCAGTGGTGGTTTGAGAAGTTTTACAAAGGTGACTGGGCACGGTGGCTCATGCCTGTAATCCCAGCACTCTACAAAAAATACAAAAACTAGCCAGGCATGGTGGCATGCACCTATAATCCCAGCCACTTAGGAGGCTGAGTCAGGAGAATCACTTAAATCTGGGAGGCAGAGGTTGTAGTGACCCAAGATCACACCACTGCACTCCAGCCTGGGCAACAAACCAAGACTCTGTCTCAAAAAAAAAAAAAAAAAAAAAAAAGATGAGGGCCTTGAAGATGAGGAGTGTAGTGGCCAGTCATTGGAAGCTGACAACGGCCAACTGAGAGCAATCATTGAGGCTGATCCTTACAAATACACGAAAAGTTGCCAAAGAACTCAACGTCGATCATGCTGTGGTCATTCGGCATTTAAAGCAAATTGGGAAGGTGAAAAATCTCGATAAGTGGATGCTTCATGAGCTGAGTGAAAGTAAAAAATCATCACTGTGAAGTGTCATCTTCTCTTATTCTATGCAACAACAATGAACCCTTTCTCGATTGGATTGTGACATGTGACAAAAAGTGGATTTTATATAACAACCAGCAATGACCAGCTCGGTGGTTGGACCAAGAAAAAGCTCCAAAGCACTTCCCAAAGCCAAACTTGCACAAAAAAAAGGTCATGGTCACTGTTTGGTGGTCTGCTGCCAGTCTGATCCACTACAGCTTTCTGAATCCCAGTGAAACCATTACATCTGAGAAGTATGCTCAGCAAAATCGATGAGATGCACCGAAAACTGCAATGCCTGCAGCTGGCATTGGTCAACAGAAAGGTTCCAATTCTTCTCCACAACAATGACTGACTGTGCATTGCACAACAACGCTTCAAAAGTTGGACGAATTAGGCTACGAAATTTGGCTTCATCTGCCATATTCACCTGACGTCTTGCCAACCAAGCATTCGTCAAATCTTGAAGCAAGGATATTTATGCTACAGGTATAAACGAACTTATTTCTCATTGACAAAAATGTGTTGATTGTAATGGTTCCCATTTTCATTAATAAAGATGTTTGAGCCCAGTTATAATGATTTAAAATTCAGTCTGAAACCACAATTACTTTTGCACCAACCTAGTTTATTCAAAAAATTTGCAATTTAATATATGTCCCTTTGTCTTTTACCTTTTTATGAAATCATTTTTTCTCAATTTAAGATTATTTTTAAATTACAGAGAAAAAAAATCACATGTTAAATTTTCTTTACAGCCTAAGGCTATTTCTCTCTATTCATGGTGTACACCACACCTTCATAATCCTGTCCTTGTTTCTCTAAGCTTCTGTTGTAGGCACAATTCTAAGATGATCACCATGGTCTCTGCCCCCTGGTGTTTCTCCCATGATTATATTAGTTACATGGCAAAAATATTTTGCAGATGTAATTAAGGTTACTAATCATTTGATCTTTAAATAGAGAGATCGAGTACCTTGGTTAGTGTAATTTAATCATATGAGCCCTATAAAAACAGATTTTTCTCCACCTGGTAGTAGAGCTAGAAGTCAGAGAGATTCCAAGTGTCAGAAACATTTGACATTTCATTGCTGGCTTTGGAAGTGCAGGAAACCACATGGTGAGAAATATTAACAGCTTCCAGGAGCTGAGAGCAGTCCCTGCTGGACAGCAAGCAAGGAAACAGGAGCTGTGGTCCTACATCCACAAAGAGCTAAGCACTGCCAGCAACCTAAAGGAGTTGGAAAAGGATTGTCCCCCACTCCCCCTAGGTAAAATCCCCAGTCCAGCCAATACGTGACTTTAAAAATACGTTAAGAAAATTTCTACTAATTCTTATGATTTTTAAAAAATCAAAAATTGAAATTTTCAAAATGCTTGTATGCATCAACAGAAATAATCCTGTTATTCTCATTTCTTATCTCTTAACCTGGTTAGCTATTATTGTTTTCTTTGTGACTGTTCTTGTATTTCTGATACGAATCCAACTAGAGTATAGACTATTACTTCATTAATGTACTACTAAATTCTTTTTTTTTTAGACAGAGTTTTGCTCTTGTTGCCCAGGCGGGAGTGCAGTGATGCAATCTCGGCTCACCGCAACCTCTGCCTCCCAGGTTCAAGTGATTCTCCTGCCTCGGCCTCCCAAATAGCTGGGATTACAGGCATGCACCACCACACCTGGCTAATTTTGTATTTTTAGTAGTGATGGGGTTTCTCCATGTTGGTCAGGCTGGTCTTGAACTCCTGACACCTGCCTCGGCCTCCCAAAGTGCTGGGGTTACAGGCGTGAACCACCATGCCCAACTGTATTACTAGATTCTAATTGTTAGTATTTTAAAGTTTGTGCACTGATATGTGTACAATTACCCTGTAGCCTTGCTTTGTGATACTAGTTTTGTCAGGTAAATTAACTGACATTTATATGTCCATCCCAACATGTTGATGCTTATCATTTGCATGGTATATCTCTTTCAGTCCATTTGTTTTTAATATATCTTTTATATTTAAAGTTCATTTCTTGTGGATAGTATACATTTGAGTCAGCCTTGCTTTTTTAATCCATTCTGATAATCTCTGCTTTTTAATAGTTCAGTCCATTTATATTTATGCAGTTATTAATATGGTAGGATTTTGATCTACCAAGGTAATTTTTAAAATATTTGACTCTTCCACTTTTTGTTGGGCTTTTCAATTTTTGCAGGACTTTTTTGCCTATCTGGTTGGTGTGGGGTACTATCTCATGGTTTTACTTTATATTTTCCTAAATACTAATAAGATTTAGCACCTTTCCATAGGTTTGTGAACTATATGGGTATCCTCCTTGTAATGTTGATTAGGTTTTTTGGCAATTTTTCTATTGAGTTTTCTTATCTTTTTCCTTCTTGATGCTGTAGAAGTGTTTTATATATTCTGGTTGACTATATATGTTGCAATTTCCTTCTCCCACTCTATTGCTTGCCTTTTTACTCTCTTAATGGTCTTTTTTTGAGAAATACAGACTCGTAATTTTAATGTAATCAAATTAATTCTTTTCTTAACATTAGTGCATTTTGTGCCATGGCCAGAGGCCATGAAGATATTATCTTCTAAATATTTCATTGTTTGGCCTTTTATTTAGGTCTTTGATATGGTTTGGCTGTGTCCCCACCCAAATCTCAATTTGAATTGTATCTCCCAGAATTCCCACAAGTTGTAGGAGGAACCCAGGGGGAGGTAATTAAATCATGGGGGCTGGTCTTTCCTGTGCTATTCTCGTGATAGTTAATAAGTCTCACGAGATCTGATGGATTTAAGAGGGGTTTTCACTTTTGCTTCTTTCTCATTTTCTCTTGCCACCACCATGTAAGAAGTACCTTTTGCCTCCCGCCATGATTCTGAGGCCTCCCCAGCCATGTGGAACTCTGTAAGTCCAATTAAACCTCTTTTTCTTCCCAGTGTCAGGTATGTCTTTATCAGCAGTGTAAAAATAGACTAATACAGTAAACTGGTACCAGTAGAGTGCGGTGTTGCTGAAAAGATACCTGAAAACGTGGAAGTGACTTTGGAACTGGGTAACAGGCAGAGGTTGGAACAGTTTGGAGGACTCAGAAGAAGACAGGAAAATGTGGGAAAGTTTAGAACCTCCTAGAGACTTGTTGAATGGCTTTGACAAAAATGCTGCTAGTGATATGGACAATAGGACCAGGCTGAGGTGGTTTCTGATGGAGATGAGGAACTTGTTGGGAAATGGCGTAAAGGTGACTCTTGTTAGGTTTTAGCAAAGAGACTGGCAGCATTTTGCCCCTACCCTAGAGATTTGTGGAACTTTGAACTCGAGAGAGATGATTTAGAGTATCCAGCAGAAGAAATTTCTAAGCACCACAGCGTTCAAGAGATGACTTGGATGCTGTTAAAAGCATTCCATTTTAAAAGGAAAACAGAGTATAAAAGTTTGGAAAAATTGCAGACTGATGATGCAGTAGAAAATAAAAATCCATTTTTGGGGGAAAAATTCAAGCCAGCTACAGAAATTTGCATAAATAGCAAGGAGCCTAATGTTAATCCCCAAGATCATAGGGAAAATGTCTCCAGGCCATGTCAGAGACCTTCAGAGCAGCCCCTCCCATCACAGGCCTGGAGGCTCAGGAGGAAAAAGTGGTTTTGTGGGACAGACCCAGGGTCCCCATGCTGTGTGCAGCCTAGGGACTTGGTGTCCTGTGTCCCAGCCATTCCAGCTGTGACTGATAGGGGCCAACATACAGCTCAGGCTGTGGCTTCAGAGGGTGGAAGTTCCAGGCCTTGGCAGCTTCCATGTGGTGTTGAGCCTGCAGGTGCACAGAAGCCAATAATTGAGGTTTGGTAACCTCTGCCTAGATTTCAGAAGATGTGTGGAAATGCCTGGATGCCCAAGCAAAGCTTGCTGCAGGGCATGGCCCTCATAAAGAACCTCTGCTAATGCAGTGTGGAAGGGAAATGTGGGGTCAGAACCCCCACACAGAGTCCCTTCTGGGGCACTACCTAGTGGAGCTGTGAGAAGCGGGCCATCATCCTCCAGACCCCAGTATGGTAGATCCAACAACAGCTTGCACTGTGCACCTGGAAAAGCCACAGACACTCAATGTCAGCCTGTGAAAGCAGCTGGGAGGGAGGCTGTACCCTGCCAAGCCACAGGGGTGGAACTGACCAAGACCAAGGAAACCCACATCTTGCATCAGCGTGACCTGGATGTGAGACCTGGAGTCAAAGAGATCATTTTTAAGCTTTAAGATTTGACTACCCCACTGGATTTCAGGCTTGCATGGGTCTTGTAACCCCTTTGTTTAGACCAATTTCTCCCATTTGGAAAGGCTGTATTTACCCAATACCTGCATCCTCATTGTACCTAGAAAGTAACTAGCTTGCTTTTGATTTTACAGGCTCATAGGCAGAAGGGATTTGCCTTGTCTCAGATGAGACTTTGGACTGGGGACTTTTGAGTTAATGCTGAAATGAGTTAAGACTTTGGGGAACTGTTTAGGAAGGCATGATTGGTTTTGAAATGTGCGGACATGAGATTTGGAGGGGCGGAGTGATATGGTTGGGCTGTGTCCCCACCCAAATCTCAACTTGAATTGTATCTCCCAGAATTCCCATGTGTTATGGGAGGGACCTAGGGGGAAGTAATTGAATCATGTGAGATGGTCTTTCCCGTACTATTCTTGTGACAGTGAATAAGTCTCACAAGATCTGATGAGTTTATCAGGGGTTTTCGCTGTTGCTTCTTCCTCATTTTCTCTTGCCACTACCATGTAAGAAGTGCCTTTTACCTCTTGCCATAATTCTGAGGCCTCCCCAGCCATGTGGAACTGTGAGTCCAATTAAACCTCTTTTTCTTCCCAGTCTAGGGTATATCTTTATCAGCAGTGTGAAAACAGACTAATAGTCTTTATCTAATCTGGAGTTACTTTGTGTGTGTGTGAGATATGAGTTTGGGCTGAAGCTTCTTTTTTTTCACAGCAATATCTAATTTTTCCTGCATCATTTATTGGAAAGGCCATCTTTTCTCCTCAGTGATATGCAGTGTCATCTTTGTCATGAATCAGGTGTTCATATATGCATGAGTCTATTTCTGGGTTTTCTATTTTATTCCATTGTCTTATTTTCTGATCTTTGCACCAAAAGACTGTGTTTTTAAAATTCCCAATACTTAAAAATAAGTCTTGACACTTGGTAGGGCCAAGTTCCCTGAAAACAATTCTTTTTTATTGAGTGTCTTATCTATTCTTAGCCTTTTATTTCCATGTAAGTTTAAATCACTGTTAATTTATACACAAAATTTCCATTGCCATTCTGATTAATATTGCATTAAAACTATAGCTCTATGGGCAATTTGAGTGAATTGACAGCTTTACAGTATTGGATTTTTCATTCCATGAACATGACATGTATCTCCCCTTATTTAAATCTGTTAAAATTTCTTTCAGTAATCTATTTAGCTTCCTGCATAAAGGTCTTTAAAATTTTTTTTCATTAGACATTTTTTATGCTAATGCTAATATTGCCTATTTTGAATCTTATTTTCTAACTGCTTGTTAATTATATATAAAAATATGATTTACATACTGCTTATGAACCCAGAAACCCTGCTAAATTTTAAGTTCACAATCCTATTATCTGCAAATAATGACAATTTTATTTTTTATCTCTTACTCCTGTGCATTGCTATTTTCAGATTTCGTGATGTCTCTAGGACCTCCCATAGAATGTTGAATAGAAGTGGGCAAATTTATCTTTCTTCCATTCTTAAAGGGAAACCTTTTTACTTTCTCTGGTTAAATATAACATCTGCTGTAAATTTTGGTAGATGCTCCCTGTAAGATTAAGGAAGTTCCCTGCTATTCTTAATTTACTAACAGTATTTTTTAAATTGTGGATATTGGATTTAGTATAATTCTTTTTCTGCATATATTGAGAAATCTTATAATTTTTCTCCATTAATCTATTAATTGGTGAGTTATGTTGGTAAATGTTAAGCCAACTTGAAATCCTTACATAAATCCAATTTGGTCATGATATAACATCTTTTTTTTTTTTTTTTTTAAGTGAAACCAAGTTTATTAAGAAAGTACAGGAATAAAAAAATATCTACTCCATAGGCAGAGCAGTGGCTTAGGCTGCTCAACTGCTTGTACTTATTGTTACTTCTTGATTACATGCTAAACAAGTGGTGGATTATTCATGAATTTTCCAAGAAAGAGGTAGGCAATTCTGGGAACTGGGGGTTCCTCCCCTTTTTGGACAATATAGGGTAACTTCCTGATGTTGCCATGGCATTTGTAAACAATCATGGTGCTGCTGGGAGTGTCTTTTAGCATGCTAATGCATTACAATTAGTGTATAATAAGTAGTGAGAGGGGTCAGAGGTCACTCTCATCACCATCTTGGATATGATGGGTTTTGGCTGCCTTCTTTACCACAGCCTGTTTTATCAGCAAGTTCTTTATGACCTGTATCTTGTACCAACCTCCTGTCTCATCCTGTGACTAAGAATGCCTTACTTCCTGGGAATGCAGCCCAGCAGGTCTCAGTCTTATTTTACCCAGCCCCTATTCAGGATGGAGTTGCTCTGTTCAAACACCTGTGACATATTTCCCCCTTCCTTTTATAAGAGAACCTGTAATCCTAAGGGTTGTAGAGGAATGAATACCCATTTTCTGTAACTTCTTCAGGCTGAATAGGGGCAATGATATACCTGCCTATTAGGGTCTCTCGTATTCAGGATAGAGAGGAGCTCGGTCACAAGATATCTGTATGCTGAGAGTCATTCATAACTCTGAATTCTGACAAAAGGTGGTATATGGAAGATTAATAAGTGTTCAATTTAAGAAAACATTCAGTAAACTTATCCTGCATTCCTAAACAAAGAGTATAACAGCAATATTTTCCACAACAGTAAAACAAAATCAGTAAAATTATCCCAAGTAAACTAAATAAGAAGGCTTTCCATGAACTGGGCAATTATTGAAACCAAGCTGATACGGGTTTGCTAGCTGATTCCAATATGTGGCCAGAATTAGAATATTGATCCAGATTTTTACATTACCCATCCTTGTTTCTTCTGAGCTGTAGCCAGAGATCACTTGTTGGTTCACAGGAATATGTAGTCAGTCTATTGCTGGAAAAAAACCTCAAAAACAGCTGATGACACTAGAATCTAATAACAGATGTATCATTGTTCTTGAAATACTTTTTTTCCTTTTTCCAGTTTCCCATTTTTACTAAAGACAAATTATGGCAAGACTGATTTGCTTTATTATACTTGGCCTGGTTATTTGTATAATATAATTTATATATTATATATATAAATTTGTATAAAATAATTATTTGCAGCAAGAAAAATTATTTTTTACATAGGCTTTTAAAATTGGCTTTGATGGAACTTTATTCCATAAAAGGAAGCTCAGATAAGACTTTTTCTGAAGTCGAGCCCAGCCAAGGGTTTGTACCCTCAAATATCTGTGAATTGGGTAAATTCCTTTCCCCTTGACGTCCTAAGATAACTTGGGGCTCCTGGGCCTGTCAGAAAGTAACATTATTTACTTACCACAGTTAGGAAACCTGTACAGGGACTGTGTAGACAAGGTATGAGGCCAGTTTTCAGCTTTTATTGGTTCTACAAGTCAAATTTAATTCCTTAAAGGAAAGCACACTATTCCAGCCAAAGCCTTGGTAAAATAACTAACTTCTCTAATTGTGAACTGTTGCAAAAGAAAACATTCTTATTGCATTTATGCAAATAATTATATTGCCATAAGTTAAGAATACTCACAAATAGTTTCCAAATTCTGGAGAAATCAGTTAGAGAGAAACAAATATGCTCCAAAGTTTGTTCACAGGAGTATACTTTGCTCAATTGTTAAAAGCTGTAAATAGTTCAACAGAAAAGTTTTCTTGGCTCAGATAAACAAAACAAAGGATCAGCAACATTTTAAGCAAAAAGTCAAAAAGACTACTTCAGTCTTCTATCAGTTCAGTTCATGCAGGTAACTCTTGTTCTGCTTGATATTCATGAACATTCCAGCTCTCCAGGAGAGCCCTGAAAGTTTTCTCCTTTATTCTAATGTCACAATCTCCAAAATTATTAGAAACCTACATTCAAGAGCACTTGTTTGTTAGAGTTCTATAGTTGATTATAAAACCACCTTTTGAAGAGGATAAAAACAAGACAACAATTATCTGTGGATGACAAAAAGTCTTAGGGCAGCCACTATTAAAGCCATAATTAAATAGGAATTTTGGTTATGTCTGTGGCATACAATAATTGTACATAACAATTGTAACTGTTATACACTAAGTTATATCAGAATTATAAGAGTTTCCCATAATTTTAGAACACATACCAACAACATATTTATACAAATACAGCCCAAAGAAAGCCAAACACCATTTCATATTTGATAACACTTCCTGTATGATTTTAATATTCCACATAAGCCAAATACATCATTTTTTGACTTTAGGGGACTTAATATATAAAAGATTAACTAGGGGGCTGGGTGCGGTGGCTCAAGCCTGTAATCCCAGCACTCTGGGAGGCCGAGACAGGCGGATCACGAGGTCAGGAGATCGAGACCATCCTGGCTAACACGGTGAAACCCCGTCTCTACTAAAAAAAATACAAAAAAACTAGCCGGGCGTGGTGGTGGGCGCCTGTAGTCCCAGCTACTCGGGAGGCTGAGGCAGGAGAATGGCGTAAACCTGGGAGGCGGAGCTTGCAGTGAGCTGAGATCCAGCCACTGCACTCCAGCCTGTGCGACAGAGCGAGACTCCGTCTCAAAAAAATATTAATAAAATAAAAAAAATAAAAAAATAAAAGATTAACTAGGTAAGAAAAAGACATAATTTATAATTTGATTTTGGAAAGTTTGTCAAATATTAAAGGTTTAAGTACTTGATATTTTAAAATAGAATATGAGGTTACTATAGGCCATTCATTTAGCCAAAATGATAACTCAAAATTTTCTAAAAGGAAAACCTTTACTTATTAATAGAGAGAAGACTTAGCTTTCCAAACAATCTGTCTCTTTTCTTTCCCTTCTTTTTCCTGTAGTTTATTCAAAAGGTAAAAAAAGTTTTCCTTTTTTTAATATACCATGAAAATCTTGTTCAAGAGAAAGCCTAAATTTTACCTATGCATTAATGCATTATTGATGTCAAACCCGATTTTTAATAAAACCTTATGGACAAATCTATCAAATTTTAATCAGTTTGATCATAAGGTAAGATTCTCATAAAACTTTTATAACCCCTTACAATTTGTTTTGTTAAAGAGCAGATCATTGCTCTCAGGAAACCCTGTTGTGCTTTCATTCCAATGCTCAATTTATGGAAAAAATGAATAATGCCCCTTTAACTTTAGCTAATATGTTCACACACAATTTTTTTACAAGATTAATTGTTCATAAACCTTTCACAACTTGTTCAAACCTTCAGTTTTTTCCTATCTAACTTGAAACAATCCTTTAACACTTTATGCAAGAAAGATCCACATTCCCATGATTTCTTATAATCTTTTACCAAAAACACATTTCACTTTCCTTATACACCTAGCGTGTAAAACTGAGAGGGATCTCTAACTCCCTAAATCTTAGGAAGGACTCTAACCTTCCTAAGACAGGCCTTGAAGGCAAGTGCAGTTGAGTGTCCCTGCCTTTTAAGAGGCACCTTTAACCTATTCTGTCTTAGGAGAGACTTTAACTCTCTTAAGTTGGGCCTCTAACCCAATCCCATCCTTTACCCAAGTACCCTACCACTTACCCAAAGTCGGCTAATCAGTGTTGTAGTCTATTTTGTTTGGGTCGGGGGTCTCCTCAGTATAGTCCCTTTGGGGTTTGCCAGGAAGATGTTATTGGAAAGGGGTCCCAATCCAGACCCCAAGAGAGGGTTCTTGGATCTCGTGCAAGAAAGAATTTGAGGCAAATCAGTAAAGTAAATTGAAAGCAAGTTTATTAAGAAAGTAAATTTTAAAATGGCTTCTCCACAGGCAGAGCAGTCAGTCATGATATATTATTTTTAAATATATTGTTGAATTTGTTTTGAAATTATTTTATTTAGCATGCTTGCATCCATGTTCATAAATAAAATTGGCCTTACTTTTCTTTTCTCATTTTGTCTTTGTTGGATTTTTGTATCAGGATTTTGCTAGATGTATAAAATTATGTGGGAAGTTTTCCTCATATCTATTCTCTGGAAGAGTTTACAAGATTGAGATAATTTCTGCCTAAATGTTTGGAAAAACTTATAGTTGATGCCATCTGGGCCTGGATATTTTTGTACGTGTGTGATAGGTTTTCAATTATTAATTCAGTTGCTTTAATAGTAATATGATTTTATTCCTCTTTCTTTCATAGGTTTAGTGAGTTGCATTTTTGTTGAAATTTGTCCCTTTAAATCAAACTTTCAAATGTACTGGCATAAAGTATTAAAAAAAAAAAAGTTTGTTATCTTTTGAGTGTTTGTAGAATCTGAAGTGACCTTTTTCTTTAAATTCCTGATCTTAAAAAAAAATAAAATAAAATAAAAAATAAATTCCTGATCTTGGGTATTTCGTTTTGCTTTCTTTCGTGATCAAACTGAACAACTTAATCAAATGTATTAATTTTATAAGGAACCCACTTTTAGTTTGGATGGTCCTTGCTGGTCCTTGCTTTTGTAGATTTGTTTTCTGTTTCATTCATTCTCCTATCTTTTTTCCATGCTTTTCCTGAGCTGTAAATTTGTTTTCATTCTCTTATCTTTAACACTTCTTTCTTTTTACTTCTTTTCTAACTTTAAGCATTAAAACAAATGCTTAGCATATTAGCTTTCAGCCGTTTTCTTTTCTAATATAAAGTTTCCTCTAAATAGTGTTTTAATTGCATCTCACAAGTTGAGGAGCCACTGACAATTTATTTTTCTACTTAAAAAAATACGATTTCCTAATTATGTTGATTTGTCTCCCTCCTCTGGAATATAAACTCAATGAAGGCAGATATTTTTGTCTATTTTGTTCATTGACTTATTCCCAGAAACTAGTACTGTTCCTGGCACACGATAGGTAATCAAAAAATATTGAAGGAATGAAAAACTTAGAAGTTGAGGGCACCTGTAGTTCTAGCTACTTGGGAGACTGAGGTCAGAGGATTGCTTGAGCCCAGGGGTTCCAGACTGCAGTGAGCTATGATCATGCTATTGCACTGCAACCTGGGTGACAGAGTGGGACCCTGTCTCAAAAAAAATAGAGGGAGGGAGGGAGGGAGGAAGGAAGGGAGGGAGGGAAGGGAGGGGATGGGAGGAAAGAAAGAAAGAAAGAAAGAAAGAAAGAAAGAAAGAAAGAAAGAAAGAAAGAGAGAGAGAGAGAGAGAAAGAAAGAAAGAAAGAAAGAAAGAGAGAGAGAGAGGGAGGGAGGGAGGGAGGGAAGAGAGAGAGAGAAAGAAAGAGAAAGACAGAAAGAGGAGAGAGGAGAAGAGAAGAAGTGGATAATTGTTGTGAAGAAAATAGAACTGGGTGAGGAAGATTGGGAAACAACACAGAGTTTTTACAATTTGAGGAGTCAGAGTCAAGGTAGAGCTCAATGAGCAATGACTTGAGGAGGAGTGGAAATACGCCATATGGATATCTGGAGGGAAGAGGCTCTAAGCAGAGGGAAAAATGGAAGTCTTGAGACTGGAATATTCTAGAAACATCAAGGAAAACAGAGTGGCTGGTGTGGAATGAACAAGGAGGAGATTACTAGGTGATAGGAAAAAAAAGAGGTAAAGAGGGCCAGAGCACATAGTCTATGGGATATGAAAGACTTTGGCTTTTATTACACAAAATAAGGAGCTATTACAGCGTTTTGAGCATGCACATTGCATTTTTAAAGGATTATTTTAAAGAATCATTCTGGCTGTGCTGAGAATATAACAGAGAAGGAAGGATAGAAGTAGGAAGACTAGTTAGAAGGTAAGCTAAGACTTATTAAAGTGACTTCAGGCAAAAATTGGAAGAATTAAATTGGATACAACAAGGAAACACAATCTTTTTGAGTTTTGCAGAAAAAGGAAACAGAAATGATTTAAGCAAAGGTTTTATTTTTTAAGATGGTAGAGATAAACAGATATTTGTATACTAATAGAAATGACACAATAGAGAGTAAAGTATGAGTGGTTCCCAAAACCTAGGATTCTAAACTCTGGGAGAGGAAAAGAATCAGTACAAGAGGGTGAAGGGAGAAGAGCAAGAAAGATACTAGGGCCTGATAGAGAGTGGTCACTGAGAAGACTTTTATGTAGACACTAGTTTCAAATTATAGCTACCAGAAATACCATTCCCCCTGGAAAGTTTCAGAGTAGGGTGGCATATCTCCTCCCCTTCCACATAACCAATGCTACAATTACAATCAGGAAAGAATGGTTTCACATAGAAGTGAGAGTGGGCTTGTCAGCCTTTTCTCCAGCCTCCATGGGGGAGCTGCTATTGACCCCAGAGTTCACATTACCACCATTTCTTTTTTGCATTCTTGATTTTATTTTCTGGTAAACTGCATGTGGTTTATCTTAATATTTAAATCCTACCTCCCCACTCCTGCACCATAGTCCCTCATCAAGACACGTGCTGTCTGTTCTCTTTATTTTGCAAATCCCATAGCAGAATTAAGTCAGTGGGTTATTTGCCAGCAGATTATTCTTTTAAAGAAAGATGTAATCATCTAGATCGGGGTTTCTTAACCTCAGCACTATGACATTTGAGGCTGGATAATTCTTGGTGGTGAGGGGTGCTGTCTAGTGCATTGTGGGATGGTTAGCAGTATTCTTGGCCTCTCCCTACAGGACGCTAGTCACACCTTCCTCCCCACTTTCCTCTCATCCCAATTGTGACCAAACAAAACAAAACAAAACAAAAACAAACAACAAAAACAACAACAAAACAGAAGTACTCCAGACATTGTCAAACGTCCCCTAGGGTTCAAAAATTGCTCCCAGTTGAGAACCACTGATTTAAATGTAAAATTTCTCAATTCATTGGCCAGGAGCAGTGGCTCATGCCTGTAATTCTAACACTTTGGGAGGCTGAGGCGGGTGGATCACCTGAGGTTAGGAATTCGAGACCAGCCTGGCCAAAATAGTGAAACCCCACCTCTACTAAAAATACAAAAATTAGCTGGGCACGGTAATGGGCGCCTGTAGTTCCAGCTACTCGGGAGCCTGAGGCAGGAGAATCACTTGAAGGAGGTGGAGGTTGCAGTGAGCCAACATCACGCCACTGCACTCCAGCCTGGGCAACAGAGCAAGACTTGGTCTCAATAAGTAAATAAAAAAAATTTCTCAATTCATTATCAATAGATCCTGGTGGTGTCAATAATATATGGAAAGAAGCTGAGGATTTATTAACTATATCTTTATTCTCAGATTTATTTATGTCATGGATATCAGTGTTGACCTTCCACTTCTTACCACTATTCCAAAATGAATATTATGGACCCTCATTTTAGCAACTGGTACCTTTCTGCACATGATTGGCCTGGGAGAATAAAGGAATGAGTGAAGTCGGACTATGGAAACTTAAAACGCCAGTGGTGAGATTTTACCATCAGAGGCTCTTCAAAATATTTGCCTTAAGCATCATAGAAGAGACTTTTTTTTCTACCAACTGATTGCTGATAACCTAAAATTGATGTTATCTGCATTGGACCCATAAATATGTATTACTTCGTGAGGTATCAAAAAGAAAAAAAAGAAAAAGACAGCATCAGAAAAGCTCAATCAAGCTTGAAAAAGATAAATTTGAAGAATTTATGCTACCAGAATTCAAGACTTAGCACAGAGTAGTTAAGATAGTGTGGGATTGCCACAAGAATGTACAAATAGACCAGTGGAAGAGAACAGTCAGAAAAAGATCTGATTTGTGACAGATATCAGTGCAACTCTGTAAGGGAATGAATAGCTTTTCAATAATTGGTGTTGCAACAATTGAATTTATAGGACAAAATGAAACTTGACCCCTCCCAATCATACTTTGCCAAAATTAATTTGAGATGTATCACAGTTTCAAGTACATAAAACAATAAAGCATTTAAAACAAGAGAACATCTTCAAGACAGTCCTAAATAGAATACTAACCATAAAAGACTAGCTTCACCAAAATTAAAATTAAAATTCATCAAAAGACAGAACTAAATATGTCAACAGGCTGGACATGGTGGCTCACACCTGTAATCCCGGCACTTTGGGAGGTCAAGGTGGGAGGATCACTTGAGGTCAGGAGTTTGAGACCAGACTGGGCAACAAAGTGAGACTCCATCTCTACATCTAAACTATGTTTAAAATTAGAATTAAAAAAGCAAACCACAAACTGAGAGATTTCCATGGCATGTATATCCAACAAAGGCTCATATCCAAAACAGCAAGAAAATGACAAATAATCCAATTTTTTTTAATGGTAAAAAGACCTGAACAGGTCCGTCACAAAAGGGGCTATTCAGGTAGCCAACAAGAATATGCAAAGGTGTTGAATATAATTAATTTTCATAGAAATAATAATTAAAACTACAATGAGGCCGGGTGCAGTGGCTCATGCCTGTAATCCCAGCACTTGGGGAGGCTGAGGCAGGTGGATCACTTAAGGCCAGGAGTGTAAGACCAATCTGGGAGACATGGCAAAACCCTATCTCTACTAAAAGTACAAAAAATTAGCTGGGTGTGGTGGTGGGCACCTGTAGTCCCAGCTACTCAGGAGGCTGAGGCAGGAGAATCACCTGAACCCAGGAGGGAGAGGTTGCAATGAGCTGAGATGGTGCCACTGCACTCCAGCCTGGGTGACAGAGCAATACTCTGCTGGGGAAAAAAAAAAAAAAAAAAAAAGCTACAATGAGATAACTCACCTACCATAATGGTTAAAATTTAAAAGACTGTCAATATAAGATATAAATGTGGCTACGAAGCAACAATTGGAAGCTTCATATATTGCTGATAAAATACAAAATTAGCCAGGCGTGGTGGTGCATGCCTGTAATCCCAGCTACTCAGGAGGCTGAGGCAGGAGAATCGCTTGAACCTGGGAGGCAGAGGCTGCAGTGAGACGAGATTGTGTCATTGTACTCCAGCCTGGGCAACAAGAGCAAAACTATCTCAAAAAAAAAAAAAAGATACCTTTGTTCAACCGCTTTGGAAAATGGTTTGGCAATAGAAAAATTGATGACACTATGTACTAAAACAAAACAGTTCTATTTCTAGACGCATACCCAAGAGATAAATGCACATGTCCACCAAAATATATCTTTAAGAATGTTCACAGCAGCATAATTCATAATAGTAAAAAACTGGAAGCCACTCAGCCAAGCGCGGTGGCTCACGCCTGTAATCCCAGCACTTTGGGAGGCCGAGGCGGGCGGGTCACGAGGTCAGGAGATCGAGACCATCCTGGCTAAGACGGTGAAACCCTGTCTCTACTAAAAATACAAAAAATTAACCATGTGAGGTAGCGGGCGCCTGTAGTCCCAGCTGCTCGGGAGGCTGAGGCAGGAGAATGGCGTGAACCCGGGAGGCGGAGCTTGAGGTGAGCCGAGATCGTGCCACTGCATTCCAGCCTGGGTGACAGAGCAAGACTCTGTCTCAAAAAAAAAAAAAAAAAAAAAATGGAAGCCACTCAAATGTGCCTCCATAGACTGAATCGGTTATGGTATGGTCTTACAATGGAATAGTACAGAGTAATTTAAAAAAATCAAAAACCTTGACACTTGCAACAAAATAGATTAATACTACAGACACTGTATTAAGTGAAAGAGGTCACAACAGTACATACTGGATGATGCATTTATATGAAGTTTGAGATCAGGCAAAACTAACGAATAATGACAGAAATCAGAATAGTGATTGTTAAGAGTGATATTGACCAGGATGAACATGAGGAAACTTGAGGAGACAGAAATGTTCTATAGATATATATGGATGATAGTTTCATGGATCCTCTAGAAAGTACAGATCACTCTTCTCAGGCATTTTGCTGTAAAGCAGAGAATGAAGGCAGTGGCTGGCAGAGGAAGTGAGGTTAGGAGAAGTTTCCTAGAGGATGAAGAAATCACGTATTTATATGCTGGTAAAAATAATTAAATAGCAAAGGACAACTGAGGATGATAGAGAGAGAAAATGACGGAGTCAGAGCAGGGTGGGAGGTGATGAGACAGTGTGCTTACTTGGAGTTGAAAGAGGTTTTAAGGCCAGGCACAGGGGCTCTCACCTGTCATCCCAGCACTTTGGGAGGCTAAGGTGGGAGGATCACTTGAGCCCAGGAGTTACATACCAGCCTGAGCAACCTGGCAAAACCCTGCTTCTACAAAATATACAAAAATTAACTGGGCATGGGGGTGCATGCCTGTAGTCCCAGCTAGTCGGGAGGCTGAGGTGGAAGAATCACCTGAGCCCAGGAAGTTGAGGCTGCAGTGAGCCAAGATCATGCCATTGCATTCCAGCCTGAGTGACAGAGACTCTATCTCAGAAAAACAAAACAAAAAACAAAACAAACAAACAAAAAACAAGCAAACAACAACAATGGGTTCTATAGGAGCAGAGGTGAGACCAGAATACTTGTGAGTCATTGTCTATGTAAGCAGATGAAATGGGAGCCTAGGAAGTTTTCTTCTGATTGCCTCCATTTTCTCAGAGAATTAGGAAGCAAAAATCATCAGAGGGAGGACAGAGGAAGTGACTTGGAAGTATGGAGAAAGAGCAGTGGGAGATAATTGGAACAGGAGCACAGTGAATGGACTAGGGATATAGACTACACTAGCGAGGCAGGTTCAGGGCAGGGAAGTTCACGTGGGTGGGCTTCTCTCCAGCTCCATTCTGCTGCACAGAGCACAGGCACTTCTTTCAGAGGAGACTTGGATTTAACCAGCCTTGCAGTTTTACTGTAGGGTAAACATGAATTTTGTGCGTAAAATCATATATACCTAGGAACCTTATTTTTACCAACTGGGGCATCATCAGATCTAGGTTCTTTCAGTGCACAAAACGAGGACATTATTTAAATATATTTGAAGAAGTTCATGTTGATATTTATAATTCATGTTTAAGACTACAGTGATCTTTCTGAACTTCTGATGTGATATTTGCATCTCTTTTCTCTGGCAGTGAAAATCTTGGTTGTTAATTACAATACTAATATTACTATCAGCAATAAAACTACCTAGCACAGTTTGAGTTCCTTTTTTTCTTAGAATGTATCCTATTAAGGATGTACAAGTAGAGTACCATATTCAACAGTCACTTGGAATCATTACTTTCTCTGTATAGATCCTAACAATATGAAATAAAAACAGGTCCTTTAATTGTTTGAACTAAATTTGGATGTTTGCTTTTTACACTTCTAAATTAATTTTTAAAACATTTAAAACACATTGGCAAGAAGAAAATCAAAACTATAGAAAAGGTTATACTCAGAGAAGTCTTGCTTCTCTCCTTGTCCTCTCCTCATCCCCTCTTCATTCCTTATAGGTGACTGTTTCTTACTCTGAAAGCTGGTAGTTTAAAGGAAAGAACGAAACTCTGAGGACAAACCAAAATTTATCTGCAGCTGATGAGTGAAAATCATTCTTTCTGACTGAGAAGAAAATGTCAGTTAATAAATGAAGAGGAATTTACTTGGAAAATCTTTCTGCAAATCTCAGTAAAGTAATTCAGACAAGGATGTAAGACCATTAGATATAACGTTGTTGGAGAAGAAAATATTGGCACGGAACCAAAGTATCACCCCATTCTGAAGCTGAGTTCAAAACAAACAAAAAGAAAGTATCACCCGCAGATAACTTGCTTGTTGCAAAGGAAAAACATATCACTACAATGTAGAGATCTCATATTATCATCCTAGCCAGGTGATCAAGCTTGACATTATGTGCTTACTGATGGGAAGCAATATGCCATACACAGCAGCAGCCATGAAGCTCTCTTCAAAAATATTTAACATGATTCTAGCCAAGCCATTAGGCTGAACTTCCAGTTTAGAACTGGGTGAAGGTAGATGAATAAGTTAAAAAATCTGTGGTGCGGATCATCCCACAAAACAACTGATCTTGTTTCTTCAAATAGGAAATGTCATGGCGAAAAAAATTACAAAGCTGTTCTACTTATAAGAGACTAAATAAGACTAGATTTTTAAAAGACAGAATGATACAAATAACAAAATATTCATACCGGGTACCCAAATATTAACCAACTCATTACTACTCTTAAATGTATGTATAAATAGTTGTAGAAGTAATATGTGAAATGTGCTACTGATATTTTACACTAGCAACAAGGAGGACATTAAACATTAGAATTACAGAGTTTTATTTATATAAACCATTTAATAACATTTTATTAAAGTTTCAAAAATTAAATTTAAAGTTTTATTTAAATTTTTATTTAAAATTGAGAATTATATTTATATTTTGTCTTTTAAAAAATAATTTTGAATATTTTAAAAGACTTTTTTGAAAACATGAAAATAATTTTTAATATTTAACTTTTCATTTTCAATGAAATGTATGTAAATATTATACATTTGAAATACATCTTTTATATTACTGCCAACAGAATACAAATAATAAGAAAATTCATTTAGAGGCAGAGGCAGGAAGATTGCTTGAGCCCAGGAATTAGAGGCTGTAGTGTGCTATGATTGCACCACTGCACTCCAGCCTGGTGACAGAGCAAGACCCTGTCTCTAAAAATACACACACACACACACACACACACACACACACACACAGAATTAAATTAATGATTTTGCTAGGATAAAAGCAAGACAAAACTGAGAAAGTTTCTTGGAATGAAGATTTGAAAAGATAAGAAGAGATAAAAACAATGGAAGAAAAGCCAAATATATAGATAACAGAATCAAAATAAGCAGAGCTCCTGAAAAAGAAATCTGAACAAAATGGATATTAACCTAAAGATATGTTTTCATCACTCACTCAAACATTGCTGCTAAACATCTGGATAAGTGCAATAATTGTCATCTTTGATATTTCGCACTGTGTCATATACAAACCACAATGTTACATATCTTTCTTAATATCATTATAATGAAAAGTTATTTGCCAAGGTAAGAAGATGGAATATATTTGAAGTTTGCTAGCTTGACTCAAATATTTTATTTTATTTTCTCTTTTTCTTCGAGACAGTGTCTCTCTGTGTCACCCAGGCTAGAGTGCAGTGGCACAATCACAGCTCACTGCAGACTCAACCTGCCAGGGCTCATGTGATCCTCCCACGTCAGCTTCCTTTGTAGCTGGGACTAGAGGACCATGCCACCACACTCAACTGATTTTTTGTAGAGACAGGGCCTCACTTTGTTGCCCAAGCTGGTCTCAAACTCCTGGGCTCAAGCGATCCTCCAGCCTCAGCTTCCTAAAGTGCTAGGATTATAGGCATGAGCCACTGTGCTCAGCCAATTCAAATATTTTAAATAGTTAGACATATTATATGTGGATCTTCATGTAAACTCTTGCCTTGGACTCTACAGCTGCAAACATTAGGGGGCGGGCCTGACTGCAATTTTTAAATGCCAAGAATAATTAAGCAATATCTATAAAGTTTTCAAAGAAAAACATTGCAATCGAAGGATTTTAAATTCTTTGTACCCATTCAAGTTTCCTTGAACATGTAAGAAAAATGAAAGAACATTTCAGATATTCAAAGGCTGAAAAATATACCATCCATGAATCCTTCTTGGAAAAATTATATAAAGACCAAACATCCCAAAATACAGAGCTCAAGATTAGGAGATTTCAGACTCATAGGAAGATGGCCATATGAATGTGTTCCTGCCATTCGACTCTCTCTACTCCAGCCCAGTAACAACTGCTTCCCCAAGTAGGCAGATATGGAGTATGTGAGCTAACCCTCAGGTCTGCTGAGATCCTTTCAGAGAGAGGGAACTTAGGACTTTCTCCTGCAGGCCAGATGAAGACGTGGGGACATGTAAAAAGAATAAGAGCCTTAGGATAAGGATTGAAAAGTCACCCATATAGTGGCTGGCTCATGCCTATAATCCCACTATAATCCCACTACTTTGGGAGGCTGAGGAGGGTGGATCACCTGAGGTCAGGAGTTTGAGACCAGCCTGGCCAACATTGTGAAACCCCTGTCTCTACCAAAAATACAAATATTAGCCAGTTGTGGTGGTGGGTGCCTGTAATCCCAGCTACTCAGGATGTTGAGGCATGAGAATCACCTGAACCTGGGAGACAGAGAGGTTGCAGTGAGTCAAAATTGCACCACTGCACTCCTGCCTGGGCAACAGAGGGAGACTCCATCTCAAAAAAGAAAAAAAAAAAAAAAAAGAAAGAAAGAAAAGAAAAGAAAAAGAAAAAGAAAAAGAAAAAAATGTTACTGATACAAGATCATACCAGATCTCATGAACATTTCTTTTTGAATCTCTGGCCCTTGGGGACCTGTGGAAAACTGACAGGTAGATTGGATCCTTGCTGCCCAGAATCTGAGAAGTCAAGGAAATAGAGTGTTGTCAGCAGTGAATAAACATCTTCAGGCTTGGGTACCAGTGGGCTGCAAGACAGAAAACGACAGTGCCTCTCAGAACTAGTGGAGTCGCACTAGAGGGACACCAGCATCAGGACTTTAGCTCTGAGCAAGGGTGTAGCTATGCAGAGTAAAAGGAAAATAACAAGACCCCTAACCTAGCAGCCAGAGTGAGGAGGAACAGGCAGAACTGCTATTACCTCCCGAAACAGAACTACTGGAGGAAAAAGAAGTCATCTTGAACAAACCAAAAAAAGTGCTTAAGAAAACCTGATTACAAATCACAAACCATGGGTTTTAAACTTAGAAAATAAGTAGATGAATTGAAGCAGAGAAAGGTCACTATTCAGATTTCAAATGGTGAAATGTAAAGGTCAGGTTGAAGGCCTAGCTCAGAGCATTCAGCAAGCAGGCAAAAAATTGGGACTCATTAGAGAAAAAATAAAAACTGCCAGGACAGATCCAGAGCATCTCTCACAAAAATGACAGGAGTGCCAAGAGAAGTTAAGGAAATATAGATGAAGGAAAGGCAATAATTAAACAAACGAATAAAAGAAAACTGAAGTCTGCAAATTAAAGGGGTCCACTAAGTCCCAGTTAGGATTGTCAGAAAAAACATACACACCTACACATGGCTTCATAAAATTCTGTACTCCAAGGATAAAATAATACAAGCTTTCAAATTGAAAGAAAAAGAGTATAAGAGAGAGAGAAAAAGTCATTTTCTTACCCCTCCAAAAAAAAAAAAAAAGATTTCTTTCTTAATCAAGTTTGAGTCCTTTCTTGAACATTTGGCTAAAATGCTGTAGGTGGTTGGTATGGTCTCTGAATATTTCCGTATCTGGAAATTATTTTTCATTCAGCAAGTAAAGGATATCTTGGCTGTGTAACAGACATTTATATAATACTTACAATGTGCCAGGCACTCTTCCCAGCACTTTAGAAATGTTAACCCTCTTAATTCTCATAACAATCCCATGAGATTGTTATAATCCCCATTTTAACAGAATGGAAGTACAGAGGTTAAGAAACTTACCCAAGGTCACAAGCTAGTAAGTGGCAAAACCATTTCTCTTTGTTATTATCAGTCCATGTGCATCTAATATTAAAAGCCATACACTGAATAAAGAGAGGCATCATATAAAGTAGCAATTCATGCAGATACAATGGTCATTAACTTGTATGAACTAACAACATAGATAGATTTGTATCACAGTTTTTGGATGAGAAAAAGTACCATAACTAAAGTCAATAAACGATATGCTTGCAAAAGTATTTATAATGCAAAACAAATAGTTAAATAGCTCATAGAAAACAACAGTAAAAAAGCAACCTGACAGAAAAAAGTCCTAAGGAAGTAAATATGCAGAAGAGTAAATACAAATACATACATGAAAAGATGTTCAAAATACTACTATGCAGAGAAATATAAAGTAACAATGACAAATCACCTTACATCCATTAGATTATCAAGAAGTAAGAGCTTTAGTTAACATGTTACCAAAGTTGTTACTATAGCTTACAGAGCCTAATGTAATCCAAACCCAGACCATCCCTTCTGACCTCATTTCTTTCTACTCCTCCCTCATCACTCCACCCCAGTCACACTATCCAGCTAGTGACCTTCACACAAAGCACGGCTCACTCTTCCTGAAACACTCATTCCTTAGATACGACTCTGGCTTGCTCCTTACTTCAGGTCTTTGGCCAAAAGTCAACTGCTCAGAAATTTGCCTTGATCACTAAACAATCTCATATATAATGCTTCTTCCATACTGCTCTGTGTGCTGACCCTACTTTATTTGCCTCACAACACTTATCAGTTACCTAGCATAACTGACTTGCTTATTGTATTTGTACAATACTTATTTTACTCTATTGCATTTGTTATTGTAGGTCTCCCTTAGTAGCAGACAGGAACTTCTTCACTCTAGCACCTAGAACAGTGCCAGGAACATGGCAGACACTCAGTAGACACTGACGGAATGAACAAACATGCAATGAACAAACACTGACCACTAGAACAGATACTAATAAAATGGAACTCTTCTATATTCATGGAGAATATGTAGATTTATAATAGCATTTCTGAGTTTCTGTAAAATGATACATATGTATGATAATATTCCCCTTAACTGAGCAGGTGACCATCTGCATAATCTAAATAAAGTTCCAAATATAAAGACAAATGTAAAAGAAGAATGCCTATAACGACACTACTTACAGTGGAAAAACTAGAAACAAGAATGAATCCTCAGAAATAAGGATATAATTAAGAAAATGTGGTACATACACAGGACAGATTATGCAGGCTTTAAAAGAATTGAAATTAGATCTATGCCTGTTTTCTTAGAAGGATCTGTACTACATATTAAGCAAGAAAAGCAAGATTCAGGTGTTTATACTGTGAGCCCATTTTATGAAACAATGACTAAACCTCCACTCTATACATATACATATATTAGCCTAGTGAAAGTGAGGTACCTGCATTGATAATGGTCACATGGAGCTTGGGCAAGGTAAGGAAAAAAATAATGCTCTTTTGAAAAATGTCCACACTTGGCTGGGCCCAGTGGCTCACGCCTGTAATTCCAGCACTTTGGGAGGCCGAGGCGGGTGGATCACAAGGTCAGGAGATCGAGACCACAGTGAAACCCCGTCTCTACTAAAAGTACAGAAAATTAGCCGGGCGTGGTGGCGGGCGCCTGTAGTCCCAGCTACTCAGGAGGCTGAGGCAGGAGAATGACGTGAACCCGGGA
>NW_012110375.1:567607-571730 GCF_000951045.1 Mandrillus leucophaeus | reverse complement strand
CCTGTAATCCCAGCACTTTGGGAGGCCGAGATGGGCGGATCACGAGGTCAGGAGATCGAGACCATCCTGGCTAACACGGTGAAACCCCGTCTCTAGTTAAAATACAAAAAAATTAGCCGGGCGTGGTGGCGGGCGCCTGTAGTCCCAGCTACTCAGGAGGCTGAGGCAGGAGAATGACGTGAACCCGGGAGGCGGAGCTTGCAGTGAGCCGAGATGGCGACACTCCAGCCTGGGGGACAGAGCGAGACTCCGTCTCAAAAAAAAAAAAAAGACAAATGTCCACACCAAAATCAACACAAATGATACAGTCCCCATTACGTACAATTATACATGTGCGGCAGATACCATAGGTTGTCTATCCAACAGCCACTCCTGATCATTCTTCCTTGCTATCAAAGCTTACCTCTCAATATAGTAGCAGAAAATGTCAGAAACACTTGTTCCCAGTCTCCCTTGTAGTTGAAGGATGACCATGTTACCTGACCAAAGGGAACTAAAAATCTGCTAGAGTCTCCTAGGAAGCATATTGTTTCTCTTTGAAAAGAGAGGCATGAAGAGAAGCAGCAGCTCATTTCCTTGCTTCTAGCTTTTGAACATAGTTATCTGAGGAAGTTATGACTGGAACTGGTAGAGCCATCCTGTGACTATGCCAGGGAGGCAAGATCAACAGGAGTCAATCCAAAGCCCTGACTCTGCTAAACTGCTATCAATCCTAGAACTATCATCTCCAGCCTTCTTATTACATGCTATATATTTAATGAATACATTTCTATCGTTGACATTACTTTCAGTCAAGTATTTGGGTCAATTGCAACCCAATATCTTAACTAACCCTGTATCTATGTGAATGTTACGAATCCATAAAAATTTGACCACCAGGCCAGGCGCAGTGGTTCATGCCTATAATCCCAGTACTTTGAAAGGCCAAGACCAGTGGATAACTTGAGCCTATGAGTTCAAGACCAGCCTGGGCAACATGGTAAAACTCTATCTCTAGAAAAATATATATACATACAAAGATTAGCTGGGACTGGTGACGTGGGCCTATAGCCCCAGCTACCTGGGAGGCTGAGGTGGGAGGATCACGTGAGCCCTGGAGGTTGAGGCTGCAGTGAGCCAAGATTGCACCACTGCACTCCAGCCTGGGTGACTGACAGAGCAAGACCCTGTCTCAATAAAAACATAAAAAAAAAAAAAAATTACCACCAAAATATTAACAGTACTTACCTTGGATGAGGGAGATGGAAGGAAGTTGCAGGTAACTTTCATTTAATCCTCATACTTTTATAAATTGTTTGGATCTTTAATGAGCAAATATCCTTTATAGAGTCAGCTCAAAACAATAATTTTATTTTATTATTACACATAATTTCATTATTTTAAAATAATGAAATCAAAATAATACAGCTGATTTCATTATTTTAAAAAATGACATTAGAGTCAGGCAATAAATAAGATAAATTAGAGAAAAACTTAAATGCTGTAAATGTGATTATAAAACATGGTACAAGGCCAGGTGCAGTGGCTCATGCCTGTAATCCCAGCACTTTGGGAGGCGAAGATGGGTGGATCACCTGAGGTCAGGAGTTCTAGACCAGCCTGACCAACATGGGGAAACCCCGTCTCTACTAAAAAAATACAAAAATTAGCCAGGTGTGGTGGCACATGCCTGTAATCCCAGCTACTTGGGAGCTGAGGCAGGAGAATTGCTTGAACCCAGGAGGTGGAGATTGCAGTAAGCCAAGATTGCACCATTGCACTCCAGACTGGGCAACAAGAGTGAAACTCTGCCTCAAAAACAACAAACAAAAAACAAAAAACAAACAAAAAAAAACATGGTACAAACTGTCAAAAGTTACTATTCAATGAGAAAAGAGATGATGTTTTTAAAAGTATTTAAAATAATTGGGCATTTAAAAAAGACTGAGAAGTATAAAAGTTGAATTTTTTTTAATAAGAGGAGCTAAATAAAAATATTACATGTCATGCCATGGTTGACACTGGCAATTAAAGAACACAGATTAAAGAATGATTTTGGAGACTTAAAATATCCACTATATGAATCAAATACAAAATTTACATATTTTAGAAATACAAAAGTAAAGAAAGAGTTTAAAGCAAAACACTGAAAAAGAAGTAGCAATCAAACATTTAAAAGACTAAAAATGCAGGTTGGGGTTGCTCATACGTGTAATCTTATCACTATGAGAGGCTGAGGTGAGAGGATCGCTTGAGACCAGCAGGTCAAGACCAGCCTGGGCAACATAACGAAACTGTCTCTATTTTATTTAAAAAAGAAATTAAAAGTGAAAAAATCAAAAATAAATACAAATTAAAAACCAAAAAGATGACTATAATCAAATATATGTTATAACAATAAAGACTAATCTCGTACAGTAAATAAGGATGATCTGAAAAGTTAAAAATGACCAAACTCTGGCCTCCAATTGAAAATAATAGGCAGAGGATAAATTTGTCTCCCTTCCTTGCCAAAAATCATAAGGAAATAACAGTGAATAGGAATAAGGACTTCTGATGTGAAATAGCTGTGCAAATCAGCATCTTTTACTTTCTCCTCTTAGAACTGTTAGATATAAGTTCTAAATTTCTTTTCAAAGAATCAGTATGTCAGTATGTTCAATTCTTTACCTTCTACTTTTAAACTTAACTTCCTCATAAAGCAACCTTTTCCATTACCTGCTCCACCCTGACTCATTCCGATTACCTGCTCTGTCATAACCATTTTTCCCGCCAACCACTCACCCGGTCACTCTCTTTAAATTAGCCATTTGAAATTAGTTCACCATGTGCGGTCTAACCCTAGCCAATAGCGGAAAGACACAGCAGCAGGGGCCATGTGCCTCAGGGATAAGAACCCCTTCCCCTCCCTTGTCCAAGTGTGCGCTCACCATTGCTCCATCTGTAAGGGCGCCCCCTTCTATAGAAGTACCTTGCCTTGCTGAGAATTAAAAAGAAAATTTTATATTCGAGTGCTATTTATTTTGCTGCACCGAAACTTTATATATAACAGAACCTGAATGAAAACAACAAGAATATGGGGAAGGGGAGAACCTATGACCTTTCTCAATGAAACACAGGAAAAGTATAATATGGACGCCAAAACATAGGTAAGTAGTGTGAAAGCACCTGAGATTGTACAGACAGAATAGAGACAGCCCACTGGTGGCAAATCTCAGAGAGCACCAGCAAAACACACATGCACCCTAAAATGTATATCCTTCTTTGCTATAAGCAGTGCAAAAACAGAAGTGAGCAGGACTGATACAGGCAGCCAGGCATACAAAACTAGATGGCACCAAGGGGGCCTGGCAACAGAAAATGTGAGAATACCAGAGAAGTACACTCAAACTGCAAATCACTAATTTTTTTTTTTTTTTTTTTTTGAGACAGAGTTTCACTCTTGTTGCCCAGGCTGCAGTGCAATGGCTCACCGCAACCTCCACCTCCCGGGTTCAAGTGATTCTCCTGCCTCAGCCTCCCAAGTAGCTGGGATTACAGGTATGTGCCACCCTGCCCAGTTATTTTTGTATTTTTAGTAGAGACAGGGTTTCTCTGTGTTGGTCAGCCTGGTCTTGAACTCCCAGCCTCAGGTAATTTGCAGGTCTTGGACTCCCAAAGTGCTGGGATTACAGGCATGAGCCACTGTGACCACCTCACTAAATAACTTTTTTAAAATGGCACATCAAAGATATCAGAAATAAAATGAGCCACGCACAGTGGCTCACACTTGTAATTCCAGCGCTTCAGGAGGCTGTGGCAGAAGGGTCACTTGAGTCCAAGAGTTCAAGACCAGTCTGGGCAACATAGACCCTGTCTCTATGAAAAATAATAATAATAGAAATAAAACGAAAAAGCAGCAAAACTGACCAGCAGATAGAAAATACAGCAGAGAATATGAAAAAATCATAGTTAAAAAAGAATAAAATGGTTATTTTCATCAGGCTAGGCATTCAACTGACGAGCAAAAAACAAAACAAAACAAGAAAGAGTAGGAGGTGTACTGGACAGATGGTAAAATCTGAATAAGGCCTATAAAATGCTTGAGTGTATTAATGCTAATTTCCTGATTTTTATCATTATACTATGGTTATGTGAAAAAATG
>NW_012110375.1:557282-566352 GCF_000951045.1 Mandrillus leucophaeus | reverse complement strand
AGGCGGAGCTTGCAGTGAGCCGAGATTGCGCCACTGCACTCCAGCCTGGACAACAGAGCGAGACTTCGTCTCAATTTCAAAAAAAAAAAAAAAAAGTACCTAGAATTTACACATAGATAATTCTAATGCTTGGTTGAAAGTGAAACTTGTCCATTTACAATTCTAACCTACACTAAAGGTTAGATTTCAGGGGTTAGAGAGAAGCAATTGTTCCTAGAGGCGAGGAGTTCAGACAGCTAATACCAGGGATACATATTGCATTAGAGAAATATTAGACATTTCTCTGTGTAATAAAGCCTACAGTCAGCAATAAAAATTGCCATATTTTAGCATCAAATAACTTTACATCGAATTGTATAAGTCAAAAACTCTTAGAAATACAAGGAGGAAATGAGCATATCTACAAATCCATTAGGACAAAAGCTTTAACCCAGGCATGGTGGCTCACGCTTGTAATCCTACCTACTTGTGAGGCTGAGGCAGGAGTATCACTGGACCCCAAGAGTTCGAGACCTGACTGGACAACACAGTGAGACCCCATTTCTACAAACAAATTTAAAAATTAGCTGGCTGTGATGTTGCTGTATTCCCAGCTACTTGGGAAGCTGAGGCAGAAGGACCACTGAGCCAGGCTGGGCAACAGAGAAATATTGCATTTTTTAAAAAAAAAAAGCAAACCAAAACCCCCGCCCCAAAAAAGCTTCATTTGGGGAGACGTTTTTGTCCTGCTGTTTTACTAGTGTAAACCAGCACTTAAGAGGTGCCTGGCATATAATAATCATTTAACAAAATGTAGTAGAGATTTGAACACATTTCATATATTTACAGATAATCATCATGAGGGTGAAACCATGTCCTATTTTGTTATCCACTATCTATTCAACACATAACAGATGCTCAATAAATATTTGTTGATTGGCTGAGTCTGCTCTTTGATACTTGTGGGAGATTGAATAAAAACATCTTTTAATGGGTCAGAATTCTAGTGGTATTAAAAAAGGAATGTGCATATTCCCTCCACCTTCTTTTTAATTTGTAACAACGTGACACCACATTTGGGTAAGGTGAATATAGGCTCTTCTGCTATACACAACAAAGAGAAGTATTCATGTTATTGCAGATGATGACATAGGCTTAGGGTCATGAATTGTGAGACCTTAAATAGGCAACCAGTCTGGCAATGTTATTAAATGTTCCATCGTTGACCCCCTACCCCCTGCAAAACATATTCCACAGAGAACCTATCTAAAACCAGCATTACACTTTTCACAGATTATTTAGCTGATTAATAGTTAACAGTGCCATGTAGCAAAATGATTCATTCAGTTATTTAGGGATATATTTTGTATTTATGTTAAGAGTATAACTTGAAGTAAAATTAACCAGTTGTAACCAAACAATGAAGGCTTCAGAGAGCATTTTTTATGACCAAGGTGGCCAATTGTTATAAATTGCTTTGTAATTTTCATAGGCCCACATCACCACAATACTTTTTGTGGCACTTTTTCAAACTACAAATTGTGACTGACCAGATAAAGAGGATTGAGACCAGCATTAAAATAAAAAAGAAGAAGAAGAAGAAGAAGTTGGGTGGCGTACACCCATAATCCTAGCTACTAGAGAGGCTGAGGTGGGAAGATGGCATGAGCCCAGAATTTGAGGGTATAGCGCATCATGATGGTACCTGTGAATAGTAACTGCACTCCAGCCTAGGAAAAACAGTGAGATTCTGTCTCTAAAATTTTAAAAAATTTTTAAATGAAATAGACTAGCATAGAAAATCTCAAAATGCATTGCATATGGTAACACTGAGAACCACTTAATGAAACTTTTGTTTTGGTGTATACATATATCTACATAAACTGAGCCACAAAATAGAACGTATTTCTTACTGTAGGTTGCAGTAAGAAACTTTTTGAAAAACACTTTATGCTTTAGAAGTCTTTGCAGCAGAACTTTGACCCACTGCTAGGATGATTTGGTGGCATTCCAATCAGGTATATTTCATTATCAGACTGAACAAAAAGAACGACAATCTTATTTAAGCTTAGCTCTCAAAGCATGTGATTGCTCTTCAGATACTTGTCCAAAAGTAAAATGCACTGCTATTTGAAACATTAAAAGCTCACCTGAGAAAAACATGCATACAGCACAGGTGTCCAATAGAACTTTTGGAGACAGAAATACCTGCACTGTCCAACATAATAACCACTAGCCACATGTATTGAGTACCTGAAATGTAGCTAGTATGAGGAACTGGTGAATTTTATTTAATTAACATTAAATAGCCACATGAGGTTAGTGGCTACTGTTTTGGATAGCACAGATACAGGGCATTATGCCTTAATACTTTCAAAATGTAGGTACACGAACAAAGAAATAAATGCTACATGCTTGAGATGATGAATATCCTAAATACATTGATTTGATCATTACACATTGTATGCATGTATCAAAATATCACACATACCCCATAAATATGTACAGTTATCAACAAAAAATCGGTTTTTAAAATGTGGTACATGAACTATAAGGGTCATCTGAATCACTTGGGAGCCTCTTAGAAATGCTGAATCACAGACGTGACTGCAAGCATCATTAGAGTGACCAGCTGGTTCATGGGCACAACGAATTTGAAAAGCACTGATCTATAGGACTGGTTTTCCATGGGCACAGAACCAGTGAGCACTGCTGTACCAGTGGAAATTTATGGGACACTTTGGTTGGAACAATTACTGGTGAAGTGCTTCTGGCACTACTACACATCTAAGAGCTGGCATCTCAAATGGCATTTAAATACCTTGACAAATATGTATGTAATTTTAAAATAATCTATTCATAATAGTGAACGTTTGAATTGAACTCAATTTTCTAACATTATCTAGCACCAAGTATTTTTTGTGCAACTTTAATATATTCTGAATGTTTCAGGAATACCATATGTAAATTGAGGAAAAGATGTATTTTTGTCCAGAACTTTTACTAAGTCTTGTGCCTCATTTCAGAAAAACTTATTTAATAGCCTACACTTAAAAGTTGTCATGTGCACATGTAGGTAGAGGTTCAGTTACCAGACTACTTCATTATGTAGTTATGTTAGAACTAAAACAAATATCTTATTTAAAACAACTTCCCTCTTATTTCTTTTGTTTTCTCTATTATTCTCCAGTTAAGACTTTTTTCTTTAAAAAAAAAAAAAAAAAAGTAGGTAAGCAAGTTATATACACATGAATTTCACTTCAGGATAATAGTGTGCACTGATTTTATATATGAGGTGCTGGGTCTAACAGACTTAACCACTGATTTAAAGATTTATGCACCTATTACCATCCCTCTAGATCGAGGTCCTTAATCTGGGAATACCGTACAAGGATCCTCAGCTAAGAATTCTATTGAGTGCAGCTTCAGGAGATCTATAAAGTCCTCAGTAGTACACAATTTTATGTATATGTATTAAATGATAATCAATCATCAAGGTGTTGCCACCATGGGGTGAAGAACACATAACTTTATCAGGAAGTATTAGATTAAGAACCATACATTACACCCTGAGACTGTATAAATTAGGCTGGACTATAAACTCGGGCCTCAAAATGTGGATCGCCACCCAGTTACATTTACAGAATTGCAATTTGTATCACTTAATCAACCTACAATGATGACCTCTACAAAAAGAAAAAAAAACATAAAAGAGTTACAGAGTCACTGCATTACTCACACTATAGGTGTTCCTTCATGGAGACATAAGGAAGGCTAACAACCATTAAACATTCACTACACACCAAGCAATACATTACATTCTGTACACCCAGGAATTCATTTATAAAATCTCACAACCACTTTCTGATACAGGTATTACTCCTTGTTTCACAAATAAGGAAACTAGCTTAGAAAGCTCAATTAACTTTGACTAAGTTTACATAGCTAATAGCAGAACTAGAATGTGAACTCAAGTTGTCTGCTTCCCAAACATGCACACACTTTTCTGGAGAGGGTGGCTACCTTTTCTTTAATGTTACCATAAAATATATATCTACTGGATCTTGTCTTCTATTGGCATAGCCTGCTAGATTTCTTGGGGCAAAAATTGTATCCCACAAATGACAGTTGCCCAAGCATGACATCAGCATCTTTGAGTAAACTGCTTCACTTAGAGCAGTCACTTAGAATGGGCTTTATGGAATGCATTTGGCATGCTAAACTTACTTTTGGTTTAATCTTTTTTCACATTCTGTCTTGTCTTCATTTTAAAATTTACTTCCTGCAATAAGGCAATAAACAAATAAATCCACACTACATGCTGCTTTAGGTAATGCAGGAAATACTAAGACAGTCCTACAGAGTGAATACAGCTTTATTGGATGATTCAGAAACCACCTGGAATCATTCTTATAATTCAAAACACCAACTATCCTTATGATAACAGTACGTAAGTTCCAATATTTTCCACTTTGAGAGAACCCTGGTTTCCTTGGCTGCTTTCTAAAGAGTAGAAAAAGAACACCTAACAGGGAGATCAACAATGAGCACATTTGAGGGCATAGGCAAAAGTAGGGAGATCAGTTGTTATGTCATTTAGGATAAGAACTGAGACAGGGACAGTCAGGAGACAAATAGAAACTGCAATGGACTTGGAGACACTGCCTAAGTGGAAGGTGAAAGGAAGTACAGCCATGCAAACCAAGCTTAGTTGATCATACTGATGACAAAGTTGTAAATGGTGTTAGGAGTTTGTTGGAAGTAAAAGGGAAATTTAAAAAGAGTAAGCTATTTGGTTTTTTGCCAACACCATCATCACTACAAAACGTTTAGAGTAGGTGGTCAACAAACTTTTTCCACAAAGAAGCAGTTAGTAAATATCTCAGGCTGGGCCGGGCGCGGTGGCTCAAGCCTGTAACCCTAGCACTTTAGGAGGCCGAGACGGGTGGATCACGAGGTCAGGAGATCGAGACCATCCTGGCTAACACGGTGAAACCCTGTCTCTACTAAAAAATGCAAAAAACTAGCCGGGTGAGGTGGTGGGCGCCTATAGTCCCAGCTGCTCGGGAGGCTGAGGCCGGAGAATGGCGTGAACCCGGGAGGCAGAGCTTGCAGTGAGCTGAGATCCGGCCACTGCACTCCAGCCTGGGCGACAGAGCAAGACTCCGTCTCAAAAAAAAAAAAAAAAAACTCAGGCTTTGCAGCCAAATAGTCTCTGTCTACTTTAAGACAACTCTGACATTGTGGCACAAAAACAGCCATGGATATATGTAAACAAATGGGTAAGGCCATGTTTCAATAAAACTTTATTTACAAAAAGTTTTGATGTGATCGGTCAAAAAGTCAAAAAATAACAGATGCTGGCAAGGTTGTGGAGAAAAGTGAACACTTATTCACTGTTTGGAGTGTAAATTAGTTCAGTGTGGCAATTCATCAAAGGCCTAAAGATAGAAATAGCATTCAACTCAGTAATCCTATTACTGGGTATATACACATCAGAATATAAATCATTTTATTATAAAAAGACATGCACATATATGTTCATTGCAGCACTATTCACAATAGCAAAAACACGGAATCAACCTAAATGCCTAATGATAGACTGGATAAAGAAAATGTGGTACAAATACACCACAGAATACTATGCAGCCATAAGAAAGTACAAGATCATGTCCTTTACAGGGACATGGATGGAGCTCGAGGCCATTATCCTTAGCAAACTAATGCAGGAACAGAAAACCAAACACCACATTCTCACTTATAAGTGGGAGCTAAATGATGAGAACACATGGACATATAGAGGGGAACAACACACACTGGGGCCTTTCAGAGGGTGGAGCGTGGGAGGAGGGAGAGGATCAGGAAAAACAACTAGTGCATACTAGGCTTAACACCTGGGTAATGAAATCATCTGCACAACAAACCCCATGACACAAATTTACCTATGTAACAAACCTACACTTGCACCCCTGAACTTTAAAGTTAAAAAAAAAAAAGTGATTGGCACAAAATGACAGGATGGATAACCCAAGGGCAGTAGAAATGGAAGATGCAAACATTTGAAGACAACCTTCATAAAAGTGCTACTTACAAAACAGCATGTAGAAGAGGAAAATAGTGGTTTCCTGAAAGGAGAAAAAATGTGCTTAATAATCACTTATCATTCTGACTCAGTTACAAAACCCATGTGTGGAGACATGCAGGACATTGCAATATTTAACCATAGTTATTATCTAAAAGGCAGAGCTAGAACACAGAGCCCCAACAGCGTATCTAATATACTCAGCACCTTGACATAAACAATACGAAACAAGGTCAAGTTGGGACAGATCGTATGTCTCACATATCCTATGGCATATCCTACACATCAAAACACGATGTCAGGCATCACACACAAACCATTCACCCAAAATTGAGTCAAATGTTGAAGTCACAAAATAAACCAGAAAAATAATGGCCTTAAAAACAAATCAGTCCAGACGCGGTGGCTTACGCCTGTAATCCCAACATTTTGGGAGGCCAAGGCGGGCAGATCACCTGAGGTTGGGAGGTCAAGACTAGGCTTACCAACATGGAGAAACCCCCATCTCTACTAAAAATACAAAATTAGTCGGGCATGGTGGTGCATGCCTCTAATCCCAGCTACTTGGAGGCTGAGGCGGAATCGCTTGAACTCAGGAGGTGGAGGTTGCAGTGAGCTGAGATGATGCCATTGAACTCCAGCCTGGGCAACAAAAGCGAAACTCCATCTCAAAAACTAAAAATAAATGAAATGCCAAGGGAAACTGGTTATGACCATAAAGATGTGTTTGGGAAATGCTCTCATTTAGAAAACTGTGAAGTTAAATTCATTATAAGGCATGACAATAAAACTAGGTCCAATATCACTGCATTTGATTCAGTTTTTTCAATGTTTACAGGTAAACAGGTAAAATGAAAGTAGACACTAATTCATAGTATCTTTGGGATACTATAGTTCCCAAAGATATAGTTCATACATCTTTGAGAAAGAGTACAATCTAGCAAATAAACAAAGTACGTGTATAACAATGTTGGCTCGTTAAGAGGAAAATACATTAAAAACCAATCAGAAAAATATCATGAGGACCAAAACTGTATAACTCACAAAGCTGCCTTGTAGAACACAATAACAAAACAGATGATGGTCTGTATCCATGGATTAGAATGGTTTGGGTATTGAAGGGGTAGATGGTTAAGTGCCAGTTGATACTGCTGAAGAAAATCAATCCATCTTTTTTTTTTTTTTTGAGACGGAGTCTTGCTCTGTCGCCCAGGCTGGAGTGCAGTGGTGCAATCTGCTCACTGCAACCTCCGCCTCCTGGGTTCAAGCGATTCTCCTGCCTCAGCCTCCCGAGTAGCTGGGGCTACAGGTGTGTACCACCATGCCCGGCTAATTTTCTTTCATATTTTTAGAGACGAGGTTTCACTATGTTGGTCAGGCTGGTCTCGAACTCCTGACTTTGTGATCCACCTGCCTCAGCCTCCCAAAGTGCCCAGATTACAGGCGTGAGCCACCATGCCCGGCCCCAATCTGTCTTCTTTTTGCTTAGCGTAAAATGATACGAATACAACTTGAGGGTCTGTGAAGGCAAAAATTCAACCAGTAAGAGATACATCTGTATAATGGAACAGCAGACACTAAAAATAATGCATTCTACATACATCATGACAAGTAAAAATGAGAAAACAAAACTAACAGAATTTTTGTGTCCAACGAAAAACGTTACATATATTGTGGTTTTTTTTTTTTTTTTTTGAGATGGAGTCTGGCTCTGTTGCCCAGGCTGGAATGCAGCGGCATGATCTCGGCTCACTGCAGCCTCTGCCACCCGAGTTCAAGTGATTCTCATGCCTCAGCCTCCCAAGTAGCTGGGATTACAGGCACGCACCACCATGCCTGGTTAATTTTTCTAATTTTAGTAAAGACGGGGTTTCATCATGTTGGCCAGGCTGGTCTCAAACTTCTGACCTCAGGTGATCCACTCACCTCGGCTTCACAAAGTGCTGGGATTACAGGCATGAGCCACCATGACCAGCCACACTGTACATCTATTGTATGCACAAGTTTCTAGACACGTACAAGAAACTTGAGTGGCACCTTTAAAAACAACAGTAGGATAGGAGACGGAATTCTCACCTTCTACCTTTCTGTAGGGATGAAAAATAAAATAAACATGTATTATGTTTGGCCAAACATTAAAGAAAAAAATCACAGATCAGTATTTTGGGAAGGTGGCTGGAGAAACCTCTAAAGCCACACCAATGCAAACACATTGCATCAAAAATACTACAGTTTGCTAAAAAATGTTAAATGAATGGTGAAAAAATTTTAAAGTACAATCACATACTCAAAAAAGAGCCACAAAACTTTACTTGGAAAATCATATAGAGTTCAGGAATATAAAAGTAGAAACGGTCTTGCAAAAGCTATAATTTGCATATGCTGGTTTGCTGGAGTCCTCCTGGAATGTGATCTGTTTAGAATCAACGTTTTAGAGCTGGAAGAGTATTTTAGAGCTTAGAAGAGTATTTAGAACAACTAACCAGGGTCGGGTGCAGTGGCTCACGCCTGTAATCCCAGCACTTTGGGAGGCCGAGGTGTGCGGATCAGGAGGTCAAAAGGTTGAGACCATCCTGGCCATCATAGTGAAACCCCATCTCTACTAAAAATACAAAAATCAGCTGGGCATGGTAGCACGCGCCTGTAGTCCCAGCTACATGGGAGGCTGAGGCAAGAGAATCGCTTGAACCCAGGAGCCTTCTTCCAGGAGGCGGAGGTTGCAGTGAGCTGAGAGTGTGCCACTGCACTCCAGCCTGGCAAACGAGACTCAGTCTCAAAAAAAAAAGAACAAAAAACCTCACTTTATATTTACCTCTAGACTACATAATCCCCAGTAATAACACCCTAGTCCTATTTTCAGTAACAAAAGCTATTTGTAGAACAGACACGTGCTGGGTTTTTTTTTTTTTTTTTCTTTTGAGATGGAGTCTTGCTCTGTCACCCAGGCTGGAGTACAGTGACACGATCTCAGCTCACTGCAACCTCCACCTCCTAGGCTCAAGTGATTCT
>NW_012110375.1:551697-552297 GCF_000951045.1 Mandrillus leucophaeus | reverse complement strand
CCATGGATTAGAATGGTTTGGGTATTGAAGGGGTAGATGGTTAAGTGCCAGTTGATACTGCTGAAGAAAATCAATCCATCTTTTTTTTTTTTTTAGACGGAGTCTTGCTCTGTCGCCCAGGCTGGAGTGCAGTGGTGCAATCTGCTCACTGCAACCTCCGCCTCCTGGGTTCAAGCGATTCTCCTGCCTCAGCCTCCCGAGTAGCTGGGACTACAGGTGTGTACCACCATGCCCGGCTAATTTTCTTTCATATTTTTAGAGACGAGGTTTCACTATGTTGGTCAGGCTGGTCTCGAACTCCTGACTTTGTGATCCACCTGCCTCAGCCTCCCAAAGTGCCCAGATTACAGGCGTGAGCCACCATGCCCGGCCCCAATCTGTCTTCTTTTTGCTTAGCGTAAAATGATACGAATACAACTTGAGGGTCTGTGAAGGCAAAAATTCAACCAGTAAGAGATACATCTGTATAATGGAACAGCAGACACTAAAAATAATGCATTCTACATACATCATGACAAGTAAAAATGAGAAAACAAAACTAACAGAATTTTTGTGTCCAACGAAAAACGTTACATATATTGTGGTTTTTTTTTTTTTTTT
>NW_012110375.1:512591-549427 GCF_000951045.1 Mandrillus leucophaeus | reverse complement strand
AAAAAAAAAAAAAAAGTATTAAGATTAAAATTGTAGACCTAACAGACCTGGTTGTTTTAGGGAATGATGGGCAAATGAGCTGCCCTGGGCTAATGGGCAAAGCAACCTGAGAACAGAGTTTCTCACACCATATGTGAGGGACCAGCCTTAACCCCTAAATTGTACTCTGCCAGACATACTATATATACACATACACGTTTTGTTATATATATATATAATGTATATATATATTACACACACACACATACTTAAATATTTTTTAATTTTTTTGTAATGATGGGGTGTCACTTTATTGCCCAGAGTGGTGTTGAACTCCTGGACTCATGCAATCCTGCCACCTTGGCATCCCAAAGTGCTGGGATTATAGGTATAAACCACTATGCCTGGCCTGTAAGATATTTTTTAAAACATTACTAGAAAAGTGATCACATATTGTCACAGTAATATAAAATTACTATAGAAGTTTCCAGACACATACAATTTGACCTCGAGAGATATGCTGAAGTTTTGTTTATCAACGTCAATCTGGCCTAAACTCTTGAATTTGTGTAAAAAGGATCTGACATTGTTTTACTACTCGACAATAAAAACATTCTGTAAGAAACAATTAGAGATAAAAGGTGCATAGCCTTGTCATTTAACTTTAAAATACAACACTGCTTTGTCACAACGCCTAAAATTATCCTTTTGAATGCAACTTTAGCATTTAAGAATCTCAATGCCTATTAGTTTGAACATTTTGCCTTATTTTCCCATTTATATTAGATTAGAATACAGAAGCTTAAAATGTATATGAAAACATGACCATGCATTGATTAATGATGGGAATAGGTTTTGAGAAATGGGTCATTAGGTGATATCGTTGTGTACATACACAAACCTGAATGGTATAACCTACCACAAATATAGGCTTCGTGGAACAGTCAAATATTGCTCCTAGGCTACAAACCTGTATAGCATGTTACCATACTGAATACTCCATAATGCTATTTGTGTATCTAAACATAACATAGAAAAGGTACAGTAAAAATAGTGTTACAATGTTACTGGCCCACAATCCTATATGTGGTCTGCTGCTGACCAAAACTTCCTTACATAGCATGTGACTATATTTACTAACACTATCTACTGTAAACTCCTGTACCTTTGCCTCCAAACTTCCCCAACTGACTAACACAGTGAATCTAGGGAAAATTTCCATCTATTACTAGACTCATCACCAAAGGAAGTAAAATGGAGAAATGTTTGTCTGCCCGACCTATAACAAGCTGAGGTGATTTTACTATAGCCTGTTAAGCTGTACCCTATGGAGAAAATGTTATGTAATTATTGTCTCTAGAACCAAATTTCCAGAATTCAAATTCACCCTTTGCAATTTACAAGCAAAAGTTACTTAAATTCTCAGTAACAGCACCTACATCTCAAAAGATTATTCTGCAGGTTAATGTGCATGTAAAGTGACTAAACTACTGTCTGGCACATAAATTATTACTATGTAAGTGTTATAATTATTTAATTGCATAGTATGTATTAAATCCTTCTGTAGAATTGGGATAATAAACATTAAATTCATTAAATGAAACGTCACATTCCTACAATAAACTGCTATTCGCCCGTTAAAGCTTATTTCAATTCTCTATTATGAAAATACATCTATTTGGGCCGGGTGCGGTGGCTCACGCCTGTAATCCCAGCACTTCGGGAGGCCAAAGCGGGCGAATCACCAGGTCAGGAGATCAAGACCTAGCTAACACAGTGAAACCCTGTCTCTACTAAAAATACAAAAAAATTTGGCCAGGCGTGGTGCAGGCGCCTGTAGTCCCAGCTACTCGGGAGGCTGAGGCAGGAGAATGGTGTGAACCCAGGAGGAGACTGCAGTAAGCTGAGATTGCGCCACCGCACTCCTGCCTGGGCGAGAGAGCAAGACTCGGTCCAAAAAAAAAAAGAAAAGAAAAGAAAATTTATCTATTTAATCTATTTATAATATCCTGTTAAACAGAGAGAAAAGAGTAAGTTGGAAAATAACATATAGCCTAATTTTATATGTAGAGAAGGTGCTAATAAAGTTATAAAAGTTGCAAATCACTGTACTATTTAAGTGGCAACTGCCAAAAGTGATTCAGAGTAATTTATTATCCTTTCTTGTCCCTAGGAAAAAGGTTTAAAATCATGATTCTAAAATGCTAATAACAATAATCAAACGCTACAAATCAGTTATTTCAAAAATTTAGAACTGTATACATTTAATGTGTTATTCCTCCTTTGCACCTAAAAGCTGATGTTTCTTAAAATTGGACTTCATTTTAGAAGTAAGAAAATAGATCATTAACTTATAATAGATACACCACTTCGGTCCCACCCATTGCCAACATACCACTAACAGCATCACTTTTAAGCAAACTCTTGAAGTACTCAAAACTATACATATTAATGTAGACAGTAAGTCAGCTTAACCAATTCCCCAAGTTTAACTAGCAGATATTACATACAGTATGCTGAGATTATAATAATAATAAACACAGAAGATTCAGTATTTCTAGAATACTGAACAAGAGGTGTTTGTGGCATTGAGAGTACTGTGACAACCTGTGGTACCCTTTAAACTGCTTTAAAATTTTACAATGAAATCAGTGCTATTAATTTCATGTTTATTTCATACAGGGTTTTTGTCAAGTTTATCAGTTTTAAAATGATTAAAAGACAAAATTTTCCTCTCAAACTAATAATTTCCATTCTGCTACCTACAGTTTGGCTTATCCTTTGGTCTGATAGCCATACTTCATTTCACAGGACTATACAAGTATGTACTATGTACAAAACATTTTCAAGTTTGCTTTCAAATGATACCTACAAAGAGTAGATCAAGTTTTCAAGTTTACAGAATACCATACTACAACAATTTACCACTATAAATATGTCTTAATACCTGTTTATTCCATTCTATTTAGATTGCAACACTAACAAAATTCTTAATGCATTATGTTCCCACCACCTATACTTTCCCTACACTATCATTTTGACACTTACATAAAAACAACTCAATTCAGCAACCAAGTTTTACAACCACTGTTGCTACCAATCAAATAAATGGTGATGCATCAGATCCCAATTCTCATGAGTATTAACATATTAAGAGAGTACATTATTTACCTAAGACTGAAGGACTGTGCCTTACTTTATAAAAAACAAAGATAGCCACATCAATTTAATTCCATATATATACTACCTATTCAATTTATTAAAAATTGTAATAAACATAATAATCAAACTAGTGCTCCAAACTTATGCTGTTCACATGGAAGACACCACAAAAGAAGACATAATATAGAGACTGCCTTGCAATAAGAAGTACAAATTCCTTCTATAAAGATGGAGAAATAAAAGGACAAATCTAGTTGTCTAAAAGACAATTCACTGTACACATTTTATTTACAGTTTTGTACACTGTCTTAATATGAATGGGACTGCTTTTCTACTTGAGCCATTTTCAACCAAAGCAAAATAACCTAAGTAATACAAAGTGTTAAAATACAGCATAAAGATACAAAAACAGACATACTAATTCTAGTTAGGAATGTAATTATGATGTTACATTTTTTATAATCCACAATTACGTTTAGGAAATCACACAAACATAGATCACTGATTTGAATGAAATGCATAAATCTGTAGCAAAGCTTTGTAGTTACAAAAAACAAAAAAAATTACCAAAGAATGCACAAAATTAATGTTTATTCCACCTTTGTGTCATATTCCTGAATCCTTCACCAATGTTACATGAGGAAAAAAACAAAAGCAAAACAAATGAAAAACTGAAATCAGAATCACTAATATTATCAAGTAGGGAAACAAATAAATTAAAATCTAGCAGCCATCAGCAAGAGTACAGCAAAGACAATGCTGTAAAAAGAAACAAAGAAAATTGCTAGAAAACTGTATGCATCATAATCTTTCAAACCAGCAAAATATGCTCCTGCATACAATGGAACAACAGAATTTTCTTTCCTGTAAAGTACAGTAATGCCAAGTTGTCTTTTGACTATTGTGGATAGGTAGTACAGCAAAGACAATGCTGTAAAAAGAAACAAAGAAAATTGCTAGAAAACTGTATGCATCATAATCTTTCAAACCAGCAAAATATGCTCCTGCATACAATGGAACAACAGAATTTTCTTTCCTGTAAAGTATAGTAATGCCAAGTTGTTTTTTGACTATTGTGGATAGATAAAATCTGTATGTAATTAATGGTAATTCTACTGAAGTATTACAGAGTGGGCCAGGAACACATTTATGGATTCTGAGGATGTGTACTGTAATTCTTTGATTGGGATAGTGGAAACTTTAGCCAAAAAAAAAAAAAAAAAAAAAAAATGAACACAGAAGTACAAGACAAAGGCGAATGAGACTTCTCTTATATCTTAGTAACATTTAGATGGAAATCAAATTTAAATGCAGTCCACTCTGCTTTTTGAAGAGGCTTTGGTTCAGCTCCCAAATCTCGATTGCTTGACGCAGTCTCCTATGAGAATACTCAGAAGGTGTCTTCTTAAACAACAAACCTATTTTTAGTGGTGGAGCCGCTCTTAGTAGCTGTGTCTGCGTGGGACTGATAACCAATCACTATCTTTGGAGGAAGTCCTAACCTTTCCTTGTATACCCTCCTAGAAGAAAAAAAAGAAGAAAAAAGTAGCCATTAATTTTTACTCATAAGAAGTAAATAAATTCAAAATTTTAGGGTTACTAGTCTTTGTATTAAAAAATATAGATGAGAGTACAATAGGAAATTAATTATACACCCTTTTCCTTTTAGCATAATTTACTTTTCATTTTTGCGATATTCTTGGATAATTACTTTTAAAATATTGAGAGCCAGTCGGGTTTACTATTACTAAATTACAGGAGCATTACTATATTATTATACTGTTATTTATTATGATACTATAATTATTACTAAATCAATAGTGAACAAAGCAAGGACAGTCCCTGAGCTCACTGTATTTATAGTCTAGTAAACACAAAATCACAAATACATATGACGGACCTGTATTACATGCATACTTAAAACAGAAATCTGTATAACAAACATGTTTATTTTCATTCTTTGATCTAAAATGCTACATTTCACGTCTGAACCCTAGCAAATATTGTATATTACTACACAAATTATATTTACCATACCTGTTGTAAGATTGCACAAACAAAAACTAAACACTTTGAGGGAGATTAAAATGAAACACTTCAAGGGAGAAAGTAATTTCTGCTTTACATACTAACCTTACAACCTAATTTTCAAGTAAGACATGACTCTATAGCAAGAATAAAATGGCACTTGTCATGAGTGCCAAAGAGTAAACACAAGGGCTGTAATAACAAGGAGATTCTAATCTCATCTACAAAATTAGAGAAGTCTTCCCCTTTAAATATCACAAGGTCAAAAGGATAATGTTAAGATAATGAGCACATCTGAAAGCTGAGAAATAAAAATCAGGCTGTGTGACTATGGCTCGTAAGTAAAGTGAATATGAGATAAAGCTGACAAGGTTTCAAAGAAAGATCACAGAAAACTTCATAGGTCACCTTAAAAATCTGAATCTTTAAGAAAAAATAGTAAAAATTGAAAAATAAGCAAAATCAAATAAAAATAAAGGAATAAACATATTCATGGAGTTAAATCCTCCAACACGATACTAGGATAGTTTTTTTTAATACCTTCCAGGAGATTTACTACCTTCCCACTAAAATAAGGCATTAAAAAGTAATTTTACGGTAACTAAAGTGATAATTATCAAATTTGCATTATAATACAATGCATTCCTTTCAATTATATTTAATTATTAAAAATACCAAAAGCCAGGACCATTGAGTCATGCAAATTGGAAGGGTTAAAAAAAGAAAATCTTTGTTTGAAAATCTGAAGTCTTAATATAGACTCAAAAACATTTACTAGTGACAAAAATAAAAAACTTCCATAGGAAAAAAATTCTTAATCTAACTCTTGTTTTGAAAAAAAAAAAAAAAAAAGTAAGTCCTCCAAAATTAGGTTTTGATGCTGGCAGAAACATTAAAATAAGATGACAAATCAACTCCTTTCTCTTATGGAACCCCATATAGCATGAAATGTAGAAAATCCCTATACCTTTTGATCCAGAAATAAATTATGTTCACAGAGAAATTTACATGGCTGAGAGCAGTGGATCACACCTGAAATCCCAGCACTTTGGAAGGCTGATGCAGGTGGATCACTTGAGCACAGGAGTTTGACACCAGTCTGGCCAACATGGCGAAACCCTGTCTCCACAAAAAATACTGTAGTGGCTCAGGCCTCTGGTCCCAGCTATTCAGGAGGTGGAGGTTGCAGTGAGCCGAGATCACGATACTGCACCCCGGCCTGGGCAACGGAGTGTGACTCTGTCTCAAAAATTAATTTTAAAAAGAAAAATTAATAATATTTGAAAAATCACAAAGGGACAAACCAAACATTTTGTGACCACTGACTGACCAGCACTTAATTTTAACATAGAATTGTTAAGTCAATTTTTTTTTTTTTTTTTTTGGTGAGACAGTGTCTCACTCTGTCTCCCAGGCTGGAATGCAGTGGCCCAATCTTGGCTCACTGCAAGCTCCGCCTCCCAGGTTCACGCCATTCTCCTGCCTCAGCCTCCCGAGTAGCTGGGACTACAGGCACCCGCCACCATGCCCAGCTAATGTTTTTTTTTTGTATTTTCAGTAGAGACGGGGTTTCACCGTATTAGCCAGGATGGTCTCGATCTCCCGATCTCGTGATCTGCCTGCCTTGGCCTCCCAAAGTGCTGGGATTACAGGTATGAGCCACCGTGCCCAGCGTCAAATATTACTAATATAATTGAGGTAAAAAGAAATCCTAGTTAGAAATGCCAGCTGGTTTAGCATGGTGGCTCATGCCTGTAATCTCAGTACTTTGAAAGGCTGAGGTGGTTTGATCAAGCCCAGGAGTTCACAACCAGTCTCGGCAACATGGCAAAACCTCTTCTCTACAAAAAATACAAGAGAATAGCCAGGTGTGGTTGTACACACCTGAGTTCCAGCTAATTGGGTGGCTGAGGTGGGAGGATCACCTGAGCCCAGGAGGTTGAGGCTGCAGTGAGCCGTGACTGCACCACTGCACTCTTGCCTAAATAACACAGTGAGACCCTGCTTCAAAAAAAAAAAAAAAAAAAAAAGCCATTTTTGCAAAGAATAAAATTTACAAAAAAAGGTTTAATAAAACCCTACATGTGGGTTTTAAACATCGAACAAAAGCCAAAGTATGTTAAATTTTAATGAAAATTATATGTAGTAAACACACATGCTTTAAATACACATACACTATTTGCCAATAATCACTGAATTATTTATTATGAGCATACATTAGCTCTTTTCAAAGTAGTACTTTTTTTCAAACAGCACTTTCAAAGTAGGAAATAATACATTCTCATTTGTGAATGAATAAAAAATGCTACATGCCAAAGCAGAGTGTTCTAGTGGTTATATACTTCACTGCTAAGAAAAAGCAATTTTACAGAAATAAAAAACATGAACAAGGCCAGGCGCAATGGCCCATGCCTGTAATGCCAGCACTTTGGGAGGCCGAGGTGGATGGATCACTTGAGGCCAAGAGTTAAAAGACCAGCCTGGCCAACATGGCAAAACCTGGTCTCTACTTAAAATACAAAAATTACCTGAGCATGGTGGCACGCGCCTGTATTCTCAGCTACTTGGGAGGCTGAGACATAAGAATCACTTGAACCCGGGAGTCAGCAGTTGCAGTGAGCCTAGATCATGCCACTGTACTACACCCTGGACAACAGAGTGAGACTCTGTCTCTAAATATATAAATAGCTGTGAAAAAACCCTCCAAAACATCTATATTGATATCTATATAGATCTATATACATATAGATTAGATATATATGAACAAGACGTTGTGCACCAACTGAGCCATTCAAAATTATAAAAGTGTTCCCGAAAACAATACAAGGAAAACAGGATCTACAAACAAAGTATTTATAAAGCTACAAATAAAGTAACTTCTGGTTTTAGCCATCCTAATATTGTAAAATAAGTATGCAAAGAGCAAAACTTACCCTATATGTGTAACAGCTTCTCTATTTTCACATTCAGTAGTCCATATTGCTATCTTATCACCTTTAGCTCTAACATTAACAACAGCGCCACATACATCATCACTGTAGTCATCAAAAGATTCTCCAATAAGGCACAGCAGCTTAAAAGAAAATCCCAAATTACGTTTAATAGATTATAAACAAGCTTATTACACTGCAAATTTCTCTTCTATATTTGCGTAGATAACTAAAGACAATTTTTAAATCTAGTTAATTTTTTAAATGTGTAAATTTTATTTGCATATATAGATCTATCCTGACTCTTAAATACTCATTCATTTATTTACTATCAAATCATTAATAGTTGTCTTCACCTTTTTCAGCAAATTTGGCAGTTAATATCGTGGCAGACATAAAAGCTGATTTTATTAATATTCATTTGCTCTGCTGCTGCTTATATTTACGAGCAAACAAATATTAATAGAATAACAAAAATAGCTATTCATGGTTAATTTCTTCTTGTTCTTATTTTTTCTGAGTATTTGTTAATGGTTCGGTTTTTTGTTGTTGTTTTTTGAGACAGCGTCTCGCTCTGTTACCCTGGCTGGAGTGCAATGGGACCATCACAGCTCACTGCAGCCTCAACCTCCTGGGCTCAGATCCTCCCACCTCAGCCTCTTGAGTAGCTGGGCATACACACAGGGACATGTCACCATACCCAGTAAATTTTTGTATTTTTTGTAGAGACAGGGTTTTGCCACGTTGCCCAAGTTGGTTTTGAACTCCTGAGTTTAAGTGAAATGCCTGCCTTGGCCTCCTGAAGTGTTGAGATTTCAGGTGTGAGCCCAGCCCTAACGGGTTTCTTAATTGTGGTAAAACACAAATAACATAAAATTTACCATTTTAACCACTTTTAAGTGTACAGTTCAGTGGCGTTAAGTACATTCAACGTTGTACAACCATCACTACTACCATCCATCTCCAGAACATTTTTTTTAACTGAAAAATGGAAATATCCTGACTTTTAAATGTGGAATTCCAAAATGATATTTGCTGATGATCTTCGCCCTCAAAAACAGAATTTTCTTCTTAAAAAGTCATTCATTCATTAGCTGTGTGTGCTGGCATGCACCTGTAGTCACAGCTACTTGAGAGGCTAAGGCAGGATGATTGCTTGAACCCAGGAGGCTACAGTGAGCTATGATGGCCCCACTACACTCTAGCCTGGGCAACAGAGCAAGACCCTGTCTCTAAAAAAACAATAGTCACTTATTCAAATATTTAAAGTGATTAACTCAACAAGTGCTAACTATAAACCAGGCACGGTTTCAAGTGCTAGGGATACAAAAGAGACTACAAACCCCGCTCCTATAAGCTTGGGGTTTGGAACCTCTGTCGACAGAAAATGCCTATTATCTCATATTTAATTTGTCTTGTAAAGCCAAAAGTTCCAGTTAATATCACAACATGTAGGTTGAATGGTAGTACACAACAATTTTATTGTTTGCTTCACTGATCTAAAAAGTTTAGTGGGACAGGCACAGTGACTCACACCTGTAATTCCAGCACTCTGGGAGGCTGAATGGGAGGATCACTTGAGGCCAGGAGTTTGAGACCAACCTAGGCAACACAGCAAGATCCCACCTCTAGGAAAAAATTTAGAAAATTAGCTGGCCATTGTGGCATGCACCTGTAGTTCCAGCTACTTAAGAGGCTGAAGTGGGAGGATCACTTGAACCCAGAGGGTGAGGCTGAAGTGAGCCATATAAATAAATATCCGCACTCCAGCCTGGGCAACAGAGCAAGACCCTTACTCTAAAAACATAAATATTTAAAAGTTTAGTATACATATAGCAATGCTGTAAGAGGGTTGCAAAAACTTCAATCATATAAAATGTAAGGTTCTATAATTTCGAAGTTAATGAAATGACCACAGTGAGCTTATTATGGTGAGAGTCACACTGCCAATCACTTAAAATATCTGACTTATAATGTGGTAGGATGTTTCACTGTACTACAAACAGGAGTCACATGACAGAATGAAAACAATTACTGACCCTAATTTTCTAGTGTTGGGCATCCTTCTCTTAAATTAAGTAACAAATGTAAAACATAACATAAGTTTCAGTATTCCCAAACTACCTCTAAAATTGCTTTATACTTTTAAAACCTTACTGTCTCTAGCCAAAAGCGATCAAGGTCACTTCGTCTCTGCTGTTTGTTCAATGTAATTAGCCATCGTCCTCCCCGTTTGTTTTTCTCATCTTCCCACATAGGCTCAATACCATCCTACAGGGTTAGAAGACAACAGTATTACACAATATTGTTACCTTGACTTTGAGAGATAATCATTAAAAACAGTAAGCAACAACACTGTCAACTTCTTACTTTATTGCCCATAAAACTGCCACTGATGCAGTTTTTAAAAAGTGCATAAGACTTAAAGCCAGAAGCATGACATTGCAGAATTAGAGTCCTGACTTTGTCACTTATAAGCTATCAAATCTTGAGTTTCACTTAATTTGAAGGTTCTTAAACTTTCTGAGTAGCAAATATGTTTTAGAAGCTCTGTACATTTCTATACCTAGAAAATACATGCAAAAACTATGCAGTTTCAGTTAATGAATGTCCCGTCCCCCTACCACCTGACAAAGCCCAATAATAAGTATTCCAAGGACCCATGCTCCTAAGGTTAAGAATGCTTGATAAACTTAGTCTGCTCAAATATATAAAGGAGTAGACTGGAAAATCAAAGCTCTCATCAAAATCAATCTCAGTATGTGAATAACTCTCTCTCAATTTTTATAAACAAATAGAGTAAGATATATTGATACTAAAGCATACTACAGCCAATTAAATTATCAGCCTGTTCTTCACACTATCAAGTACTCCTAAGTTTATGGCAAGATTTCTTAATGAATACCAAATGGCCCAGTCCTATAATAAATATATAAAATCACCAATTAAGCATACCTTAAAAAGTGAGTAGTCACAGCCAGGCATTAAATTACTAGACAACTGGATATGGTTGTACAGACTAGGTAAAAGAAAGTAACAATTAAAAACACAGAACATGTAATATAGAGTTCAGGTGCTTACATATATATACATTTAGAACATATGATGAAAAACAGATAAAAGTTCATGTTTACTTGTTTCTAAGGAGTCAATTTCTAAAATGGACAAAACAGATCTTAAAAGCAGTTAAATAATCAACTTTAGATGAAAGGTATAATTTTCAAAAAATTTCTAGTGACTGCTCTGACAAAAATATATTTTATATGTTAGTTAACTCAGTGCATACATATGTATATATATAAGAAACTGAGAAGAGAGGTATAAGGTAGCTTTAAGTAGATGAAGTAATTTCTGAAGTTAATCAACAGTTTTTTCACAAACATAAAAAAAATAACAGAAAAGATGAACTTCCTGACCATCAGGATTGCATGACTGAAACAGTTGATTATTATCCTCGAGGGCATCCAAGAGTAAAATAGATCAATGGTTCCCAAACACCACAAATTGTCACTGGTTAGTCAACATAATAATCATTTTAAAAATGATTTTAGAAAAATAAATAAATAAATAAATATAGTTCCAAGCCCTACCTCTTGGGATTATAATCACCTAAATATGAGATAGAACCCTGCAGTCTGTATTTCTAAACTATTTCCCAAGTATCAAAATAGCAGAATAACATTTGCAATGACTTAGTTGCTTGCCTGAAGGCAGGAGGCTTAGACCATTTGATCTCCTGTAGTCTTTTACAGCAAAATTGATTAAAAAATTGGCAATTCTTAAGAATCTTTTGCCTGTCTCCAATATTAGATGGCAGAAATAATGAACTTAGCTGTGTCTACAGACCATGGATGATTCTATTATCCTTAGTCTGGTTCTCCTGGTGCTATATTAACCCCATCTAGGAATATTTCAGGAAAAGATTTAAGGGCCGGGCGCAGTGGCTCACACCTGTAATCCCAGCACTTTGGGAGGCTGGGGCAGGCGGATCACGGGGTCAGGAGTTCCAGACCAGCCTGACCAACATGATGAAACCCCGTCTCTACTAAAAATACAAAAATTAACCGGGCGTGATGGCATGCGCCTGTAATACCAGCTACTCGGGAGGCTGAGGCAGAAAAATCGCTTGAACCCGGGAGGTGGAGGTTGCAGTGAGCCGAGATTACCCCATTGCACCCCAGCCTGGTGACAGAGCTAGACTCCATCTCAAAAAAAAAAAAAAAAAAAAAAAGATTTCAGACAGAAGTTGGCATTCTTTAAATGAAATTCCATAGTATAACACACAAATAATAGTTTAGGTGAGACAACCTAAGATCACATAAGGTTTGTGAGTCACTACACCTCATGGTAACTCCCAACTACATCATCTATGACAGCCTCCTCTAGGCAACAAAAAAAGCCTGCATACTAAGTGACTATAAAATTAGCACTACTAATTTCATAAAATAAATGGATATTGTGGGAACGAACTTCAATAAAATATTTTTCTTTTTGCTGCCTCCTTTCTCTTCCGGGGTGCTCAAAGGTCTCTCAAGTCAGTCCATAATGAGAATTTATAATGGCACACCTAAACAGAATCCTAAGACTATGCAGTCTGGATAAATACAGAGGGACTCAATGGTTATTTGTAATAAATTTGCTAGAAAAGCCAGAAATTAGGAAGTGGCCCACACATTTACAGAAAATTGAAAAATCCTTCATATCTCTAAATTATGGTATAAAAATCTACTATGCAATGACACTGACTACACATAACTGAAGTGTGGAGGCACTGTTCTAATTGGTACAATTACGTAAACTGGTAAAAGCCAAACAAACTAGATAAATGCAAATCTGACTGGGGAACGTGGCTCAAGGCTTCCTTTTCCTCTCTAGGAGAATGAAGAGCTTTTTTTGGTGCAGAAGAGTTATTTAAGAGTTCTGAATAAACACAATTAGAGAAGAAAAACTACTTGATGTTTTGATGATGGGCAAAGAATAACCCTAGTTTAACTAGACAACTAGACACTTATAAATTATTAGGCCTTAAATGTAGTTATTATTAAGTGTAATGCTTTTAATAAAAAATAAATACTCTCAAAGTTTACTCTCAAATGAATGTTCTCAAATACTCTCAAAGTTTATAGCTTTAACTGTATGCTTTGCTTTTTTCAGCAACACAAATGAATACAAAATACCTATCAGATGTCAAGCACTGGAAATACAGACAAAAATGTTTCTGCTGTTGAAGATGTATGTATATATGTATAAATTTTATACCACAATCTATTCCTTTGTATGAGCAGAATATCTTGAGGGAGTTACATTAAAACATAAGAGTAGCATCACTAATTCAGCATGTATATGATCCTAAAAAAAGATGTACAAGTTACAATATTTAAATAACTGCTAGGTAATTTAAAGCACTTATTAAAAAGTTTTGCCTTTCAGGGTCTCACATAGTACCTCCCTACTCATTCTCCAAGTAAATCTGACACACTGGATTAACTTTGTTTTTAAGAGAATCAATAATCAAAACTTCTTGAAATAGACTTTACAATTTTTAATTTTATTTATTTTATAGAGAAACAGGGACTCATGTTGACCAGGCTGGTCTTGAACTCCTGGCCGCAAGTGATCTTCCTGCCTCAGCATCACAAAGTATTAGTATTACAGGCATGAGTCACTGAGCCCAGCCTTAAATTTTGTTTTGAGGTCATGCAAAAGTTGATGATCCCAATTCTTAACTTTCTGCTTATACAGAAACAAAATTTCAAAAATATTTCAACTATTCTTCTTGAGGTTGATCAAAGTATAATGAAATGAATAAAGTATCATGATAGATACTGGCATTCCCTTGACAAACTCTGAATTCTGAACACTTCAACCTTTGATATCGTAAAATCTCTGGTACAGGAAATTCCAGATGTTGCACTGAAAACAGTTTGCAGAAATGAGAACCCAACAATGCACTGGAATACCCAGTTATGAGGCAAATTTACCTTGGCAACCAAGAGAGGAACAAGTTGCAACTAGTTGTCAAAAGTTCTAAGGGCAATAAAGGATTCTTGAGCTAAGGATATCTCAGGACAAGAAACAGAATAATCAGGGCTAAGGGATGACAAGATTGAAGCTTTGTAAAACTAACAAAGCATAATTACTAGTTCAAACTTTTGTGAGGAGATTAAAAAAATAGACGAACATTCATTAACTGTTTACCTCACACTTCATTTTGTGAATTCGACTTAAAAATAAACTACACAACTAATAAAAAAACCAACATACTAAAACAAATGGTTACTTACGCCCAAAAGTCTTCAACAGTATCAAACTTAGAGATCAGCCGCAGGTTTGCTTGCCAAGTTTTGCTTTTATCATTTTTAAAAAACCAGAGTGCCCATCTAAAAATAAAAAGTCAATGTCAAAAAATGGTAGCTGCATCCCCATGTTAAAAGCAACATTATTCACAACAGTCAGAAGGTAGAAGCAACCCAACTGTTCATCAACAGATGAATGAAAAATGTATATATATATACACCATGGAATACTAAAAAGCCCTGATGAAGGAAATTCTAACACTTGATAAAACATGAGGGGAAGCTAAGGACATTAAGTGAATAAGCCAGCCTCTCTTCAAAAAAAAGATAAATACTATATGATTCCACTTTTATGAGGGGTAAGAAGTCAAATTCACAGAAACAAAAAGAATGGTGATTGCCACTAACCAAGGAGAAGGGAGTTTAGGGTTACAGAGTTTACAGAGTTTTGGAAGATGAACAAGAGTTCTGGAGATTAGTTGTACAATAATTGGTTGCAGAAAGTACTTAACATTAATTGAACTGTACACTTACAAATAGTTAACACAGTAAATTTTATGTTTACCACAAAAATTTAGGAAAAAAAAGTAAAATGCTGGTTGTTATTACAGTGGCAAATAATGAGAGTTCTCCATTTCTTTCATTTAAAAAATATGTATTTTATGTCTACTACATAACAGATTCTCTGCTATACCTAGGGACCCAAGACACACTGAAACTCATCACTCAATGGAATTCATAGAGATGAGGCAGAGAGACAACTACAGTGTGCTAAGTGCTATGACAGAGATAAGCAAGCACAATTATTTAAGAAAAACACGGCAGAGCTGGGCGCGGGTGGCTCACACCTGTAATCCCAGCACTTTGGGAGGCTGAAGTGGGTGAATCACCTACGGTTGGGAGTTCAAGACCAGTCTGACCAACATGGAGAAACCCTGTCTCGACAAAAAATACAAAACTAGCCAGGCATGGTGGTACATGCCTGTAATCCCAGCTACCTGGGAGGCTCAGGCAGGAGGCTGTGGTGAGCTGAGATCGCGCCACTGCACTCCAGCCTGGGCAACAAGAGTGAAACTCCATTTCAAAAAAAAAAAAACACAGCAGAAACACTTAAACTATAAAAGAAGGCAAGGGGCCAGGCACGGCGGCTCAAACCGGTAATCCCAACACTTTGGGAGGCTGAGGTGGGCGGATCACGTGAGGTCAGAAGTTCGAGACCAGCCTAGCCAACATGGTGAAACCTGGTCTCCACTAAAAATACAAAAAAAATTTAGCCAGGCATTGTGGTATATGCCTGTAATTCCAGCTACTCATGAAGCTGAGGCACAAGAATCACTTGAATTCAAGAAGCAGAGGTTGCCCTGAGTCGAGGTTGTGCCACAGCACTCCAGCCAGGGCAACAGAGGGAAACTGTCTCCAAAAAAAAAAAAAAGAAGGCAAGAAACAGGATAGCTGATATTTCTCAGAGGAACAAATTAGCCAAGAAGAAACGAGAGTGCCAGGAGTGGGGAAACTATTAAATGTGACTCTATATTTAATCAAACACCTAACTGGGAAAATAATAAAGACTGAGTAATGCTGCATAGATATGTACTGAAACAACATATACTAGTTTTAATATATCTGTAGATACTTCTCTTAAAATAGTTTTATTCCTACATAATATATAATACCTTATATATACCTAACATTATATATAGAGGCATACCTTGGATATATTGTGAGTTCAGTTCTAGATCATCATAATAAAGTGAGTATCACAATAAAGGAACTATCTTTATGGAGAGTCACACAAATTTTTTGGTTTCCCAGTGCATATAAAAGTTATGTTTACACTACACTATAGTCTACATTATGTCTGAAATAGCATTATGTCTAAAAAACAAAAAGTACATACCTTAATTAAAAATTCTATTGCTAAAAATGCTAATGATCATCCGAGCCTACAGAGAGTGGTAATCTTCTTGCTGATGGAGGGTCTTCCCTTGTTGATTGCTGCTGACTGATCAGAGTAGTGATTGCTGAAGATTGCGGTGGCTGTGACAATTTCTTAAGACAACAATGAAGTTTGTCACACTGATTGACTTCATTTCACAAAAGATTTCTCTGTAGCATGCAATGTTGTTTGTAAGCATTTTACACAGTAGAATTTCTTTCAAAATTGGAGTCAATCCTCCCAAACCCCGCAGTTGCTTTATCAATTCGGTTTACGTAATATTCTAAATCCTTTGTTGTCATTTCAACAATGTTCACAGCATCTTCACCAGGAATAGATTCCATCTCAAAAAACCTTTTTTTCTGCTCACCCATAAGAAGCAACTCCTTATCCATTCAAGTTTTCTCATGAGACTGCAGCAATTCAGTAACATCTTCAGGCTCCATTTCTTACTGTACATCTCTCGCTCTCTGCACCACATCCACAGTGACTTCTTTGAACCCTTCAAAGTCATCAATACAGGCTGGAATAAGTCTTGTTCATGCTGATGTTCTGACTTTCCATGAATCATGAATGTTCTTAATGACATTCAGAATGCTGAATCCTTTTGGAAGTTTTTCAATTTACTTTGTTCAAATCCATCAAAGTCATCACTATCTACAGCATTTATAGCCTTATGAAATATAGTTCTTATTAATAAATAATAAGGCTTGAAAGTCAAAATTCCTCTTTGCTGCTCCACAGGCTGCAGAAAGTACGCTGTGTTAAGAGGCATGAAAACAATTCATCTCCATCAGAGCTCTTGGGTGACTAGGTGCATCATCAATGAGCAGTGATATTTTGAAAGGAAACTTTTTTCTGGGCAGTAGGTTTCAACAGTAGGCTTAAAGTATTCACTAAACCATGCTATAAATCGATGCACTGTCATCCAGGCTTTGCTGCTCCATTTCCAGAGCATGGGCAGAATGGATTTAGCATCATTCTTCAGGATTCTTAGGATTTTGGGAATAGCAAATGAGCACTGGCTTCAACTTAAAAGTCATCAGCTGCAAGATCCCCTAACAAGAATCAGCCTGTCCTTTGTAGTTTGAAGCTAGGCACTGACTTCTCTCTAGCTAGCAAAGTCCTAGATGGCATCTCCTTCCAGTAGAAGGTTGTTTTGTTTACACTGAAAATCTGTTTTTAGTGTAAACTTCCTTCATCAATTACCTTAGCTAGATCTGGATAATTTGCTGCAATCTCTACATCAGCCCTCGCTGCTTCACCTTGTAGTTTTATGGGGGTGACTTCTTTCCTTAAATCTTATAACTGACCTCTGTTAGCTTTCAACTTTTATTCTGCAGCATCCCCACCTCTCTCAGCCTTCATAACGTTGAACAGAGTTAGGGCCTTGTTATGGATTAAGGGAATGTTGTAGCTGGTTTTATTTACTACCCAGACCACTTGAACTTTCTCCGCATCAGCAATGAGGCTGTTTTGTTTTCTTATCATTCATATGTTTGCTAGAGCAGAACTTTTGATTTCCTTCAAGAATTTTTCCTTTGCTTTTACAACCTGGCTAACTTATTTGGTGCATGAGGCCTAGCTTTTGGCCTGTGTTGGCTTTTCACATGTCTTCCTCGTAAGTGTAATCATTTCTAGCTTTTGATTTAAAGTGAGAGATATGCAACTCTTCCTTTCACTGTAACATGTAGGGGCCATTGTAGGGCTATTAATTGGCTTAATTTCAATATTGTTGTGTCTCAGGGAATAGGTAGACCCAAGGACAAGGAGATGGGAATGGCCAGTCAGTGGAGCATTCAGAACACATACAACATTTATCAATTAAGTTGGCCGTCTTATATGGCCAATATTCATGGCACCCCAAAACAGTTACAATAGCAACATCAAAGATCACCGATCACAGATCATAACAGATACAATAAAGTTTGAAATACCGTGAGAATTACCAAAATGTGACAGAGACACCAAGTGAGCACATGCTATTGGAAACATGACATTAACAGAACTGCTTGACACAGGATTTCCACAAACCCTCAATTTATAGAAAAGGCATGATTTGTGAAGCACAGTAAAATGAGGTATGCCTGTATAATATTTTCTCTAATGCCTTGAAGATAAACTTGTGGAACATTAAAGTTACACTTTATCCCAAGATGATTGCCAAGATCATTCTCCTTTAGAAGAATTAAACTGAATATTCTGATTACAATACCAAAGGAAAGTCAAAGGGAAATTTCATTTTCTCATCAACACAAATGTTGTCTGAAGAGCCTTCCAAATTGAATATATATTTCATAATCCCATAATTAATACTCAGTAACCTCACCTAGACAGAAAAATGAGATGCATTTCAACATGTACTTGATAATTTGTCAGCAACTGCCACCCCATTATCAATAAAAAAGAAAAAGAAAATGCAAGAAAACCCCCAACGAGGTCAAGTACTACACTCTGGATTTTTAAAAATAAATTCCAAAACAAAAAAACTCTGCACCCAGCCATTTAAACACATAAAGATCTACGAGGCCAGGCGAGGTGGCTCACACCTGCAATAACAGCACTCTAGAAGGCTGAAGCAGGAAGAACACTTGAGCCCAGGAGCTCAAGACCAGCCTGGGCAACATAGTGAGAGATCGCCTCTACTAGACATTTAAAAAATTAGCCAGCATGGGCCAGGTGCGGCAGCTCACACCTGTAATCCCAGCACTTTGGGAGGCCAAGGTGGGTGGATCATGAGGTCAAGAGATGGAGACCATCTTGGCCAACATGGTGAAACCCCATCTCTACTACAAATATAAAAATTAGCTGGGCGTGGTGGCACGCACCTGTAGTCCCAGCTACCCAGGAGGCTGAGGCAGGAGAATTGCTTGAATCTGGGAGACGGAGGTTGTAGTGAGCCGAGATCGTACCACTGCACTCCAGCCTGGTGACAGAGAAAGGCTCCGTCTCAAAAAAACAAAAATTAGCTAGGCATGATGGCAAGTGTCTATAGTCCCAGCTACCCAGGAGGCCAAGGCGGGAGGATTGCTTGAGCCCAAGAGTTTGAGGTTGCAGTGAGCTATGATCATGCCACTGGACTTCAACGTGAGTGACAGAGCAAGACCCTGTCAAGGAAGGGGAAGGGGAGAGGACTGCTCGAGGTGAGGAGTTTGAGAACAGCCTGAGCAACATAGCAAGACCCCGCATCTCTCCAAAAAAGAAAAAAAAAAAAAATCTTAGCGAGGCATGGTGGTGCACACTTATGGATCTAGCTACGTAGAAGGCTGATGCAGGAAGGTCATTTGAGCCCAGAAATTTGAGGCTACAGTGAGCTATTATCATGCCACTGCTCCCCAGTCTGGGCAACAGAATGCTACCATGTCTCTTCAAAGAAGAAAAGAAAAAAAAAAAAAGTCCAGGCATGTTGGCTCATGCCTGTAATCCCAGCATTCTGTGAGGCCAAGGTGGATGAATTGTTTGAGTCCCGGAGTTCAAGGCCAGCCTGGGAAATAGCAAAACTCCAACTCTACAAAATATACTAAAATGGGTGGTGATGCATTCCTGGGGTGGAAAGATGGCTTGAGCACAGAAGGTCAAGGCTGCAGTGAGCCGAGATTACACCACCCCAGCCTGGGTGACAGAGTGAGACCCTGTCTCCAAAAACAAACAAATGACATTTTTAGTTTTGGAAAATGTGAAAACATCCTAAGTGCTTATCAACAACGAATTATTTAAATCAGCAGTTCTCAAAATGTGGTTTGCAGACAGGCAGGAGGCCCTAAGATCCATTTTCATAATAATGCTAAAAAGTCACTTTGCTTTTCAGTATTCATATTTGCACTAATGGTGCAAAAGCAACAGTAGTTAAATCTGCTGGTGCTTTAGCAAGAACCAAGACAGTGACACAAAACTATACGAGTAGTCACTGTACATTTATTACCACCAACTCTCACAGTACTAATAATGTGAGTTTCATATAAGAATGCCTTTGGGCTGGGCACGGTGGCTCAACACCTACAATCCTAGCACTTTGGAAGACTGAGGTGGGCGGATCACCTGAGGTCAGGAGTTCAAGACCAGCCTCGCCACCAGGGTGAAACCTATCTCTACTAAAAATACAAAAATTAGATGGGCATGGTGGCAGGTGCCAAAGATGCTTAATGAGTTTAGAGGTAATGTTAATGAATTATTATTGTTTGATACTATATAAGAAAATGTGTCAACATTTGGAAGATCTGCGTAACTCACTGAAAAATTATTTTCCAAATAAGCAATGTATGATGTTAAAAATCTTACACACGTAAGAGATCCATTCCAGATGTGAGACAGACCAATGGATTTTAATGTAACAAAGTAGAAACAAATTCTTGGATATGGTTTCAGATTCCACGTTTCAACTAATCTCTAAGAAACCCAGTATCTCTTGAGCATGTGTCCTAGGAAAAAAGGGGAGGGGGAAGACACCTAGTAGTGTATCAAAGGATAATATCAACAATTATTTTTAAAGGCTTTTAAAAACTATTCTCCCTTTTCCAACCAAATACCTGTGTGAGGCTGTACTGTCTTCTTATACTTCCAATGAAACACCTTAACTCCACAGACTGAAGGCAGAAACAGCCATGAAAATCCAGTTGACTTCTAAGATGGCAAAAATGTGGCTGGGTGCGGTGGCTCACGCCTGTAATCCCGGCACTTTGGGAGGCCGAGGCAGGTGGATCACAAGGTCAGGAGTTCAAGATCAGCCTGGCCAACATGGTGAAACCCCATCTCTACTAAAAACTATAAAAATTAGCCGGGCGTGGTAGCACGCGCCTGTGGTTCTGGCTACTCGGGAGGTTGAGGCAGACGAATCACTTGAACCTGGGAGGTGGAGGTGGCAGTGAGCCGCAATGGTGTCACTGCACTCCAGCCTGGGCAACAGGGCGAGACTCTGTCTCAAAAAACCAAAACCAAAACCAAAACAAAACAAAAAAAAGATGGCAAAAATGCCATTCTTTCTATTATATATTTTTTAGTTCAAATATTTTCATTATAAAATGTCATTTATGTTAACATGGGATAAATTTTCTAAACGAATAATTTTACATTTCTCAAGTTTTTCAGGTGAAATTATATATTCATTTTTAAATGTGAAAAAACACCTTAGCATTATTTACTGTAAAAATGTAGTAAATAACAATAGATAAAAACTCACATAAAGCTCTGTAGAGTCCTCAATAATTTAAGAGTGTAAAGGGATTGTAAGACCAAATATTTGAGTACTGCTGATTTAAATAAAATATTGTACATCCATGCAAGTGACTACTATGCAACTATTAAAAAGTTAAAAAAAAAAAAAAAAAGCTTAATTGTGTGGTAGTTTTCCTAAAATTGATATGAAACCCAGAAGCCACTGAGGAAAAGCAGTATTTGCCTACATGAAAACTAAAGACCTCTAAAAAAAAAAAACCCTGTAATTCCACAGTCAATGTTAGAAGACAAATGATTTGGACAAACTGTTTCCGACTTAATACTCCTCCAACTTCCCTGCCTTGGGTGAGTTAGCACGGTAATACAAAATGTTTGGAAATAAACTTGGAAAAGATATTCCATAACTTGTTAGCTTGAAAGTAGGGGAAAAGAGATAATCCAAATAAAAAAAAAAAAAAAATAGAAGAACTGAATAATCTGTCCTTAGATAAAAACCACAAATCATCAATATGAAAATATTTTGAAACTTCAATTTTAAAATGCAAAATTGAAAATACTGAAATTGTTTTCCCAAATCAGACTGGGACCGACCTGATTGGCAACAACTTAAAAGACTAATCACACAAGTTGGCAAGGACGTAGAAACCAGGAACTCTCAAACTATTAAGTCTAAGTCAATAAAGCAGAATAATGCAACAGTATCTGCGCAAAAGTTGTTAAAGGGTAATCTTTGTTCTAGAAGATCTAAAATTTTACCCTATAAATATATTCACACAAGTGCACAAGTATATAAGTATGTAAATTACAGCACTGTGTGTAAAAAGAAAAATCTATACAGCCATTAATGTAAGCCTAATAAAATACATGGCTGTATATGAATATAATAAAAGACGGCAGTTTAAAACTATGAGGTATAATCTGCACATACAAACAGAAAAGTCAACCGTATAGACATTTGTATTAAAAAGTATACATATGTGCATTTAATACTTCTGGAATACAAACCAAATTTAACATTGACTACTCTGGGGAGTAAAGAAAAGTAAAACGCAAGAAGTGAATAATAAGAAAACTGCCAACATTGGAGCCATAAAACATAGTACTTTTCCAAATGATACTTGCTATTTTACACAAAAAGTAGAATTTATAGAGAAACTGAAGTCCCCAGGGATTTCATTTTAAGCTTTAAACTTTTTTTTGTTTGTTTTCCAAACTGATGAGGACACTTAAGAATCCCTTCTTAGACTCCATTCAAGCAGTGAGGGATATACGCCTTGTTTTACTTCTCCCCACAATAAGAGCGACACCAAGAACTGGGTTCACAGACAGCTAGAAGATATACAGAGTTTGTTTTATATCACTGAAAAAAGTGAAAAAAAAAAATGTGGCTTTTGGTGCTACTATTAGGTTAAACTATATAAAACTGCCACTAATGAATTGTTCAACCTAATACATGTGGTACATTGCTTTCCTGAGGAAGGATTTTATCCTTTATAGACTGTTTGACCTCTGATATCCCACTAGCTGACAATCTCCATTGTCTAAAAAACTGATTTGTTCCTCATTAGAGGAAATACTGTACCAAAGGGTCTCCTATGAGAAAACTGCATACAGCATATTTGAACTATTTATTTCACTAGGTCTTCCATGACGAATAAAGGAAACATTTTTAAAAAATTAAGATCATAAAAAAAATTTTAATAAATGAAACTAAATTATAAATAGATTTGTGGACTCTTTTAAGTAGAGAGTGAATGGTCTGCCCTAAAAAAAGTAAATAAAAAGAAAAAAAGACAAGGAAATGAATTGAAAGAACCTTAGAAGTTAATTCCAATTTACTTTCCTCTACATTGTTACAATGTTTCTAAACAGCCATTTTCTTCCCACCATCAGCATTCAGTGAACTCAAGTTAATTCTCACATACCCCAGAAAATAAATAAAAACAAATCTACTGGAAAGGAGTGGGAAGAGTTGGGAAAAGCCATATAATGAACTAATACTCAATTGCCTGCTACACTGTTAACTATGAAAACTTAACTAATTTTAATCTGTACCCTTTTCCTCTCGTCTCTCAGTTACAAACCAACCAATCTTCAAACTCCACATTCCCTGGCTCTCCTTTCTCATTCTCAGTCCAGCTTCAAGTCACCTGTTCTTCCTCTATACATCTGTATATCTCCTATTCACTCTTCAAACTGACCTAATCTTTTTTTCCATGTTTTATGGAACTACACTAAAACACTTTTTCCTAAGTCAGTAGGGACTTTTACAAAAGTGTTCAAATCAATGGATATTTTGACACCTTGCTTCATTTGACCTTTTTAGCATGTGCTATGAACTTACACCCTATCTTAGAACAAACCACCTTCTTGGTTTCCATGACCACCACTGTCTTTTTTGTGTGTGTGTGAGATGGAGCGCGATCTTGGTTCACTGCAACCTGCACCTCCGGGGTTCAAGCAATTATCTCACCTCAGCCTCCCAAGCAGCTGGGATTACAGGCGCCTGCCACCACGCCCAGCTAATTTTTGTATTTTTAGTAGAGACGGGGTTTCACCATGTTGGCCAGGTTGGTCTCAAACTCCTGACCTCAGGTGATCCGCCCGCCTCCACCTCCTAAAGTGCTGGGTTTATAGGCAAGAACCACCATGCTGGGCAACCACCACTGTCTTTGTATGTCCATCCTTCATAGGTATTCTTCTTCAACAAAAGCCCCCTATGTGATGCTAGTATCCCAGGTCTTTGTCATGAGTCAAGTGCACTTCTCCTTAAGGGAACTTATTTACTAATGTGGCTTCCATTATGACCAATACTTTTCAAACTAATCTCTCACATAGTTCCTTTTGAACTCAAGACTCACACATGAAACTGTCTGCTGGTCATGGATCATCCAAATGAAAACAGAACCCTCAACCTTAGCATATCTAAAACTAGTCTCATAATCTAACTTTGCCTTCAAACTTGCCCTATTCACCATTTACCTTGTGGCCTAACTCAGAAAACCTAAGTGTCAGAAAGCTTACCTGTTCTGTAGAGGATGTTTAATATAGTGTTCTGGGTTAGCAACCTCCTGATTAGATTCCGTTTTCTCCTCTTCCGTAGTCTGGGGATTAGGAGTAGGGGTGGTTTCCTAGTGGAAAATAATATAAAACATTAAATTTCTTAAGACATCTATGACAGCAATATTCTAACTAAACCTGAACTGACATGCTGATAATTTTTTTTTTTTTTTTGAGACAAGAGTCTCTCTGTTGCCCAGGCTGGAGTGCAATCGTGCGATCTTGGCTCACTGCAACCTCCTCTTCCCAGGTTCAAGCAGTTCTCCTGCCTCAGCCTCCTGAGTAACTGGGATTACAGCTGTGTGCCACCATGCCTGGCTAATTTTTCTATTTTTAGTAGAGACAGGGTTTCACCATGTTCGTCAGGCTGGTCTTGAACTCCTGACCTCGTGATCCGCCCACCCTGGCCTCCCAAAGTGCTGGGATTACAGGCATGAGCCACCACGCCCGGCACTGATATTTTTTAAGAAGGAATTAAAGCAGATTGCTTCATAAAACAGACCACCCAGACCAACCTCTAAAGAACCATTCTCTACTCTCATATCTCTTCATTAAGAGCAAAAAGAAAAGGATTTCTCAAATCTGAAAATGTAATGATATTTATAGTTATCCTTCCACTTGCACTTTTTTTTTAAATAGCAGGAAGACAGTCACAGACTATGCAACAAAGTTGGGAAAATCTGCTATTTTTCTTAACATACCATCATATTGAGATACTGCATATGGTATTGAAGGGGGTATCAGGAAGGATAGAGGATTAAAACTAAAGTTTCAAGAGTATAACAACTATATCACTGGGCACAGTGGTGCGTCCCTATAATCCCAGCTACTCGGGAGATGAACAGGAGGATTGCTTGAGACCAGGAGTTTGAGACCAGCCTGGGCAACACGGGAAGACCCTGTCTCAAAAACAAACAAACAAAACAAAACTATATTATGATGACAAAAAAGCTTTGTAAAGTGATCAAGTCAATGATATGCAGGTCTTACCTTCATGGCATACTGTTTACCCTATGGTAACCTAAAAGTTTGGCAGCTTAATATTTTCAGTGGGCCCTAACAAGATGGACATTGGCTTGAACTTAAATCTTCTCTTAGGCTAGGCATAATTAACATTGTCATCTAAAAATATCAGAAAGAAAACAAGCCTGGGGACAGTAATTTAAAATAGGTGTTCACCACATTCTTCCATGTAGCTCTTCATACTATCATAAATTGTCAACAAAAGAAAAAAGCCAAAGAAAGGCACTAGGACAAAGACTGATACCAAAAAAAGGGCAATGCAACAAGTGTTTAGAAATCAGACTGAAGCAGCAAACAATAGAGATCTATGTTAACATAATAAGATATGTAACTCGAATATTTATTATCTAAAAGACCTCAGAGAGCAGAAAGGTGGTAAATATTTATTTGAAAGAATATGGGTTTTCCCGTATTTTATGTTTCTTAGAGATGGGGTCTCACTCTGTTATCCAGACTGGAGTGCAGTGGGTAATCATAGCTCACTGCAGCCTCAATTTCCCTGGCTCAAGCAATCTTCTTGCCTCAGTCTCAAGGGTAACTGGGACTACAGATAGGCACCACCTTGCCTCAGTCTCAAGGGTAACTGGGACTACAGATAGGCACCACGATACCTGGCTAATTCTTTTTTATTTTTAGTATAGACAAAGTCTTACCATGTTGGCCAGGCTGGTCTCAAACTCCTGAGCTCAAGCGATCCTCCCACCTCGGCCTCCTAACAGATATGTTTTTTCTTATCAACATATGACATGTATAAGAATTTCTATTAGCCTATAAAGTCACCCAGAACAGACACCCTGTCTTGATCTCACTCAATAATCACAGTACTTAATCCAATAGGAATTTATTGACTTCATTACTTAACTGAATAAATTTAAATGTTTACATAGAATGGTTAAGGCCTGAAAATTGACATACAGTAATTAATGCCTTAAAACCAAACATTTTTATCAACATTCACTTACCAGTAAATTTAAGTGTTCAAACAGATGATAATTACTGAATGCCATTTCCTATCCCACTAGCTTAAAATTAATGATGGGTTTCCAGGCAGACAATGGGAGTCTCAATGAAAACAATGAGAGACTGGCAGGCAGGTAGGCTTTAGGGGACAGGGTACCAGAGAAAAACTGCTGTAGATGAGAAGTGGGCTCCTCAATATATGCAAATATCCCTCACAGGTTTTTGGCTAACTTCTAAACTGGCACTTTCAGAGTGTAACTCTGGTTGGCCTAACAGAGAACAAGAACAGCTGAGCCAAAACTAGAGACTGCACAGTATTTGTGAAACATAAGTAGAATGGGTACAGGGACTTATGTCTGTGACTCCAGCACTTTGAGAGGCCAAGGCGAGAGGACTGCTTGAGTCCAGGAGTTTGAAAACAGCTTCAGCAATACAGTGAGACCCAGTGAAGAAAGGGGAAGAAAGAAAAAGAAACAATCCTCTCTCTCTCAGATCCAAAAAGGAATACCAAAGAAAAGTCTTCAGCCTGCAGAAAAAAGATCCCAGATGGAGATGCAAAAAGAATGACAAGCACTTGAAAAGGTAAATATCCTATATAAACGACCATTAACAGTTTAAAGGAGCAATGATTATAATATGTTTTGGGGTTTCACATAATGATGGTCCTACCACAAGGTTAGGCATACAGGGGTTTTCAATGTTGAATATGCCAGTAAAAGATATTCTTCCTCTCAAAGTTAAATAGCACTGTAAATTCTCTTATATTTATTCACAAGCTCAAAATCCTCACTATAAACCATTCACAACACTTATTTAAACCTTTCACCTCAGCAGCACATAAACAGTGAGTTACAATATGACTAATTACAAGTTTAAGGTGTCCAAAATAATGTAGTACTTTCCCTTCTTTTATGTTATTCCATTCTTTTCATTATTGGGAAAATGATGAAAGACTAAGATGGCATCAAATCTTTGGACATATAGGAATTAAAAGCAAGTTATCACTCAGGAAAAACATATCCAGTTTCTAGAATTTTAAAAGTGTTATTTTGAATTAAAATAAAAGTCGCACTGTAAGTAACTGATACTAGTCTTCATATTAAGAACACATAATTGGCCAGGCACGGTGGCTCAGTGCTGTAAACCCAGCACTTTGGGAGGCCGAGGCAGGTGGATCACCTAAGGTCAGGAGTTCAAGACCAGCCTGGCCAACATGGTGAAACCCCATCTCTACTAAAAATGCAAAAATTAGCTGGGCGCAGTGGCGTGTGCCTGTAATTCCAGCTACTCGGGAGGCTGAAGCAAGAGAATTGCTTGAACCCAGGAGGCAGAAATTGCAGTGATCAGAGATCGTGCCACTGCACTCCTGCCTGGGCAACAAGAGCAAAACTCCGTCTCAAAACAAAACAAAACAAAAAAGGACACATAATTTTGTACTTTTCCAACAACTTAAAAAAGGAGCTACACATTTTGAAATGTGTGTGTATGTATGAATCAGTAAGTATACTAATTTAAAATCTTTAGTCTTCACTTTTAATTATATAAACATATTAGATTTTCAAACAAATGATGTGAAATACCATAAAAATTTTTATTGGGCATAGACAGTCTTCTTTTCGTATGATCTATATGGGAACTAAAAAATAGTTCAAGAAACAAGTTCTATTTTAAGATATATAACCTTATTTTTAAGGTTGCTTCCTATAGACACTAAATAGTTTTAAGTTTGCATTCAGTTTAAAAACAAAACTCTACTGCAAAATCCTACCATATTCCTCTCTCTACTCTCTCAGGCTGGTGTTTTCTCAATGAGCAAATTTCACTGGAAATTACATTCTAAATGACCAATCTCAGGTTCTACTGAGGAATTAAAAGGAAAAAAATTAAATGACTAACATTTCTAGGTTTATAAACTACCTGGACAAAAAAGTAAAGGCTAATTTAGCAGATTATGGCTAATCTCAAAGTAATCAAACACATTTTTAACCTAAAATAGGCAATCTTCCCTTGAAAAAGCATTGTGTAACACATTTTAGGTGGGTAGAATAGGGAGTAAGAGTGAGGCCATGGGATGGTGCTGTGTTCATCCAGGTAGTAACCAATGTGGCTGAAAGAGAGGGTTCGTGAAACCAGAGCTAGAATGGTAGGTTGGAGTGAGATTGTTAAAGGCCTCAGAGGTCAGGCTAAAAGTGTAGCTTTCATCTTGGGGGCAATGAAAGCCATTAACTAGAAGGTCAAAGAGATTAAATACAAATGGCAAGTAAGGGAACAGAAAAAGATAACCAATTTGAGAGCAAAGTATTAAATCTGGTTTAAGATTTGCTCAGTTTATCAGCTTCAAACAAAAATGTTCAGTATTGTAATTTAGCAAACCCAGGGCTGAATAAACTGTCATAGCAACAAGAGAAAGTTGAAAGTGAAGAAAAAAAGCAAGCAAGGGTAAGAAAAGTCTAACAATTGGCTGCAAAGAATGTCAGGTAGCTTTTTACTACATTCTGCAAAAACTAGCACAGGTATAATATTAATCTTATGGGACAATCCTAATATTATAGACGTAAATATTTCCCAGATCTAGCATCATTCTGTGATGTTTTCAATAAATCTGACTAAACTTTAGATTCTCCTCATCATGTTCAAGTCTACATTGCTTAAATTTCAAAATCATGATGCGCTTTCCCACGGTTTGGAACATTCAAGATTTCTCAGCAATTCTCAACCCAAATACACATATAAACCATTTCTTCTAGAAATAATGATGAGCCTTCCCCCTCAGAACACCCCATTTGTGTACTCCATTACCTTCACTCAACAAATATTTACTCACAGGAACTTCCAAAAAATTTTTTTCCGGGTTAAGACAAATCACCCAACACCTTATTTGAAGTATGTAATAATCAGTAGTCCCCCTAGGCACTGGTTAATGGTTTGAACCAATAACTCAAGGTATAGTCCACAGACTACTACTACTGGTCCACAAACTGGTTATGGTTGACAGTGAGGTTAAGTATAGAAATGCAAAGTAAACACTTAAATTTGTAGCAATTTGACAATTTTTTATCTGCTGAAACTAATCAAATTCAGGCTTACATTTCGTATGCATGTCTTCATCTTTATAATTTTACAAAAGTATTACATTAGAAATTTTAAAAAAAGAAAAGGCCAGGCATGGTGGCTCACCCCTGTAATCCCAACACCTCGGGAGGCCAAAGCAGGAGGATCTCTTGAGCCCAGAAGGCCAAAAGAGGAGCACCACTTGAGCCCAGGAGTTCAAAGACTGCAGTGAGCTAAGACAGCACCACTGCACTCCAGCCTGGCTGACAGAGTAAGACTCTGTCTCTAAAAAATTAAATTAAATGAAAATTTAAAAACAAACACAAACCAGTTTGTCGTCAGAATATGAGATGCACTGCTTCAGATCACATCCTCTAGAGCCACGTTCCCCATGTTGGAATCCCAGCTCTGCCATTCACAGCTGAGCAAGTAACTTTTGTGGCCTCAATTTCCTCATCTTAAAATGGGCATTGTGACATTTATCTCCTAGGATCACCATGGGGATTAAATGAATTGAAAAACAAAAGCATTTAAACTGTCTGGTACATGGGAAATGCAAAATAAGGATTGCTTTTTATAAAGTAGCTAAAAATTTTAAGCGGTTACCTGGCTTGCCATTCTGCAAATTTTTTTTTTTTTTTTTTTTTTTTTTTTGAGACAGAGTCTCGCTCTGTCACCCAGGCTGGAGTGCAGCGGCCGGATCTCAGCTCACTGCAAGCTCCGCCTCCCGGGTTCACGCCATTCTCCGGCCTCAGCCTCCCAAGTAGCTGGGACTACAGGCGCCTGCCACCTCGCCCGGCTAGTTTTTTTGTATTTAATAGAGACGGGGTTTCACCGTGTTTGCCAGGATGGTCTCGATCTCCTGACCTCGTGATCCGCCCGTCTCGGCCTCCCAAAGTGCTGGGATTACAGGCTTGAGCCACCGCGCCTGGCCCATTCTGCAAATTTTTATTCAGAGCAAACTGTATGGCCAGACACTATGCTGAATTGTTTTATATGATTTGTTTTAGAAAGAAAAAAAATTTTTTAAATTATATTTATCACTTTCCTCCTTCCTAAATTTTTTCTGATATATGTAGATATAGGTATTCCTCCCAGAACAATAACGATTAATGCAATATAAAGTCATTTTAAAGTAACATTCAAGTGAAGAAACCTACTTTTCCTACTTTTAAAGGTACTCCCAGATACCATATTTCCCCTTTTCTGTACTGAAGGCATCATATCTTTGGCCTCATGAATGGCTAAAATGTAGCATTGAGCTGAACTATTTATTACCAAGGAATAGCATAAAGGACATTGAAATCAAGCATCAAAATAAAGCACAAAAAAAGGGGCTAGAGGAAGAAAGAAATTATGTATCAGGCACATTTATTCACATACCATCTATATATATACCAGGTATCTGTATACCAGGCTCTGACTTCACTACCACAGTTTACCTCTGATAACAGAAAAAGAAATCCCAGGTTTACCAATCCCTGGTGCACTAGGAGCCATATTGCAAAATGGGTATCTCAACAACACAGTCTGGATCCACCTCTAACCCCAATTTGATGAGTCCTTTAAGTCTTAAGATGAGTATGATAGGAGAAAATTTTCAGAGAACAACAGGGATTATTTAAGTGATCTAGGGCAAGCCCTTAAAACCCCTGTAAGGATCAGTTTCTTCCCTTGTAAAAAGTGCTGTGTAGGTTTTAATCAACAATCCAAGAGTCTGGCACTTAAGTGATCAATAACTGTCAGTTACCATTAGCAATCAGTACTTGAGATGACATTAACATAAGAGTTCAGAAAGGTAAGAGCTGAGTAAATGTGGCATGCTGAACTAGACTTCAAACTCTGGAAGAAGTTCGGCTAGTCCTTTAAATTTTAAGATGAGGAAATTTCAAGAACAATAGAAGATAAATCACTAACATTCATATCCCAGTAATATACTGAACAGGGAGTAGAAACCTAAACTACCTAGGGTATGCTCTCTAAATTTTTGTCCTGACTTAATAATTTCTATCTATCCTCAAATCCTTACACCAGACCTTCCCCACACCCCCAATCATATACACAGTAAGTGGGGATATGGAAAGAGAAAGAACTCGTGATTAACTTAGAAATAACTACCCAGATGACTATTACCACACCTAAATAATTCTGATACCAACACTCTCCCCCTTCCTGATGACACAAAATAAATGTGTTCAGTCAATGCTATAGCATCAAATAATGGGTAACAACATGACTGGTGACCCATATTCAGTAGCGCTTCCTTATATTCCCCCTTCCTTCACTTTCTGTAGCTAAACTGGAAAGACCAGCTGTGTCCATACTAGAAATGTAAATGCTACATATTTCAAAGACAGCCGCAATTATTTCTACAAGGTACTAATACAACATTCTAGTAAACTGAAGGCACTATATTAAATAAAGGTATGAAATAATGAGCAGAAGGATAGATAGACACAGTAAGAACAGAAAAGGGTGGTGCTTTATGATTTTGAAAAGCTCACACCTCATCCAAACTATGAGTTTTTACTTGATAGGTAACATTTACTAAGCAGCGACTACCAGGCCATGTGCTACATTATTTGCATACATACTACCTCAACATACTATAAATCATCTCAATCTAGTCAATATTCATGATCCTGTGAAACAACCATTATTCTCTCCACTCTTCAGACAAATCTGAAGTCCTGGAAAAGTAAACATGTCATTTAAATCCGGGACTACCAGGGTTTACGGCTAAGAACACCACATGTCCTAGAGTTCTACCTATTTGTTGTTTCAGTATAATTGTTAATAGAACTCTCATTCACTCCCAAAGGTGGCCAGGACTGAATAATAAATTATATGGTTACAAAGATTCTCTTTCTAGGCAACATAAGTCTATAAAATACACTGTGCTCTGCTCTACAGCCTCAAGCTCAACACCTTTGCTCATCTTGCCAATGCACGTCACTGCCAGTACACTAGTAAAAGAGGCATGAATGGTACAACTCACCCTTCCTCCCAGACACACAAAAAAATCCACCACCAGGAAAAAAAAGCAACTATATAGTGAGTTTGTATTATTATGCACAACAGGACCCTAAATACCCATTGGTCAAATATCTCACATATACAGGTAAGTGTAAGTAAAAACCTCTTTTATGTGTACAAATAACTTTAATGAGAACATTATTTAATAGAAATATGTAAACAGACCTCATACTTTTCTGTTCCTTTGTAGTATACACTCAGTTCTCAGTTTTGTCCTTCATTTGACATATTAAATCAGGCAAAGAAATGTATACAATCACATAAAAAGAATCACGTTTTCACACTTGAACACACAGCAGTGGTCAAAAATAATGAAATGTAAACTGGACCCCATGATTTAATGCAAAAAACATTCCATACAGAAAAGTTTCAGGCTTCTAACTTTACTGAATCCAGTACTAAATGTTCTTTATATTCCTCAGCCTTTTTCAAGTCTTTTTCACTTTCTAACATCCGCCAAAGAACTATGCAGCTTCCAACCTGTGCTGGCAATCAGAGCTTATCACCTGGGATTCTTGCAGAATTTCTACCTGCTTTTTAATGGCATCATTTTCACCATCTTTAGCTTTCATTTTTTTTCTTTTCTTCTTGTTGTTTTGCTTCTTTTTCATGCATCACTTTTTTTTTTTGACCAACTGCTTCACCACAGTAGTCTTAATTTGTCTCAGGCCAGGATTAGCCATGGTCCCTCAAGCACCATGAGAAGGGTGGGACAAAGAGCCAGGGTAACCATGGAGGAGGTGGCTGTCAGTCCCCAGTTCTTTTCAAGAAACCATGCATTTCCTCACAGCACCCTCCCATATGTAAATTAGTGTAATTAATTAACTAGTACACAAGAACAACTATAGTCTTACCACCTGTCTTGTAAGGAATAAAAAATTTGGTAAAACACTGAAAAGTTGCCTCTATTAAACTGTTTCGGTTTTAGCTTTGAAACATATATTTATAGTAAAGGAATACCAGCTAATATGGCGTCACCCATGAAAATGTGGCTGTGGATTTTGCAGGTCTTCCTTACCTGTAATAAAGGATCAAAACTATGACTTTTGTACTCCTCCCTTAACCTAGAAAGTTGAAGTAAAAAAACACCTGGAGATTTAGCAAAATACAAATCTTTCAACATTAAAACACTGCTCACATGGAAAAAATTTTTTCACGTAAAAGACCCTGAGACATCATGTATCAATTATGATTCAAAAGACAGTACTTCTTAAAGTGCTTTTCAATTAATATAAAATGGCATCTAAACAATAACAAAAAATCACTGGTAGCTGGATTACTAAAGAAAAGAGTTGTGATGATGTGTACAAATTGTGCAGTGTCCAAAAATACTATAAAAATTCAATAGCTGTTTATTTAAATAATAACCTAATTACTTGATCAAAATTAATAAATAGCACTAAACTCATGAGTGAATCGAGATGATTAAGTTTGCTGAGCTATATATTTCTGGATATTCAGCAAACTATACTTAAACATATTAATCAAAAAAAAAATCCCAACAGTTCACACTTGCATTTCTGATCTTCAAATAAACAATTTTTAAACTTGGATAGATTCTTTTTTTTTGAGACAGATTCTCACTCTGTCACACAGGCTGGAGTGCAGTGGCATGATCTCGGCTCACTGTAACCTCCGCCTCCTGTGTTCAAGCAGTTCTCTTGCCTCAGCCTCACGAGTAGCTGGGACTACAGGCATGCACCACCACACCTGGCTCATTTTTTTGTATTTTTAGTAGAGATGTGGTTTCAACCATGTTGGCCAGGCTGGTCTTGAACTCCTCCTGACCTCAAGTGATCCACCCGCCTCAGCCTCCTAAAGTGCTGGGATTACAGGAATAAGCCACCGCGCCCAGCCTAAAACTTGGATGCATTCTTTTTTTTTTTTTTTTTAACCCTTTGAGATGGAGTCTTGCCCTGTTGCCCAGGCTGGAGTGCAGTGGCATGATCTCGGCTCACTGCAACTTCCGTCTCCTGGTTGTAGTGATTCTCCTGCCTCAGCCTCCCGAGTAGCTGGGATTACAGGCGCCCGCCACAACGCCTGGCTAATTTTTGTATTTTTAGTAGAGATGGGGTTTTACCATCTCGGTCAGACTGGTCTTGAACTCCTGACCTCGTGATCCACCCACCTTAGCCTCTCAAAGTGTTGGGATTACAGGTGTGAGCCACCGTGCCCAGCACATTCTTAACTACTAGAAAGAGTTGTAGGAGGCCAGGCGTGGTGGCTCACGCCTGTAATCCCAGCACTTTGGGAGGCCGAGGCGGGTGGAGCACCTGAGGTTGGGAGTTCGAGACCAGCCTGACCAACATGGAGAAACCCTGTCTCTACTAAAAATACAAAATTAGCCGGGCGTGGTGGCGTGTATGCCTGTAATCCCAGCTACTCGGGAGGTGGAGGCAGGAGAATCACTACAATCTGGGAGGCAGAGGTTGCAGTGAGCTGAGATCAAGCCATTGCACTCCAGCCTGGGCAACGAGAGTGAAACATTGTCTCAAAAAAAAAAAAGAAAAAGAAAAAGAAAAGAAAAAAGAAAGACTTGTGGGCACCTTTCAACATTTTAAAATAAATTTTTTAAATGAACATTCTTAAGGGAGCACTAATATGTACCTACTGATCAAATTACTTTGCACATATTATGCAGCTTAAGCCAATATCACAAATTCAGTTTGGGTTTGGGGAGGTGATAACACAGACACAAGAAATAACAGATGTGTGAACTAGGATGATAAGGCTAATGATAAAATTTAAATGTCAGTACTATTTAAACCAAAGGCTACCAGAAGATTCATAATTTAAAATAACTAGAAAAATTTACAGGCCGGGCGCGGTGGCTCATGCATATAATTCCAGCATTTTGGGAGGCAGAGGCAGGTGGATCACAAGGTCAGGAGTTCAAGACCCATCTGACCAACTTGGTGAAACCACATCTCTACCCAAAATACAAAATTAGCCAGGCGTGGTGGCGCATGCCTGTAACACCAGTTACTCAGGAGGCTGAAGCAGGAGAATCACTTGAACCCGGGAGAGGGAAGTTGCAGCGAGCTGAGATCGCGCCACTGCACTCCAGCCTGGGCAACAAGAGCAAAACTCCGTCTCAAAAAAAAAAGAAAGAAAAAAGAAAAAGAAAAATTTACGTACGGCCAGGCACGGTGGCTCATGCCTGTAATCCCAACACTTTGGGAGGCTGACGCAGGCAGATCATGAGATCAGGAGATCGAGACCATCCTGGACAACATGGTGAAACCCAGCCTCTACTAAAAAATACAAAAATTAGCTGGGCCTGGTGGTGCTTGCCTGTAATCCCAGCTACTCAGGAGGCTGAGGCAGGAGAATCGCTTGAACCAGGGAGTCAGAGGTTTCAGTGAGCCGAGATCACACCATTGCACTCCAGAATGGTGAAAGAGCGAGACTCCACCTCAAAAAAAAAAAAAAAAGAAAGAAAACAAAGAAAAATTTACATATGTTGAACATTATACAAAAGTAAAAAATGATTCAAAATATATCAACATTAAAATGGCATTAGGACCAGTGCACAAAACTGTTGACTGCAGTAACATGGTATTTTCCATTTCGATTATTCCTTAAAGCTTTATAGGAAGTATTTGAAAGGCAAATCTTTTAAAGAATTTAACTGCTATTTAAATGTTCATACATTTTAAAACTTAGAAAACATAACTAAAATTTCATGATACTAATTAAATTCTAGTTTTTTTTTTTTTTAAATCTATCTTTACATGTCACAGTTCAAACAAATGAGCAGTTACTGTTAAAATTCTATGTGTTTGGCTGGGCGCAGTGGCTCACACCTGTAATCCCAGCACTTTGGGAAGCTGAGATGGGTGGATCGCCTGAGGTCAGGTGGTCGAGACCAGCCTGGTCCAACATGGTGAAACCCTGTCTCTACTAAAACTACAAAAATTAGCCAGGTATAGTGGCACGTGCCCATAATCCCAGCTACTCGGGAGGCTGACTCAGGAGAATTGCTTGAACCTGGGAGGCAGAGGTTGCAGTGAGCCAAGGTAGTGTCACTGCATTCCAGCCTGGGCAACAGAGCAAAACTCCGTATCAAAATAAATAAATAAATAAATTACATGTGTTCATTTTTAAAAGTTAAAGGTTATAATTTCAATTTAAACTGTAGCTTTAATAAGGTCATTTTGTTTTCTGTAACAACTTCTTATCTAACAGATTTTTTTTCTTTTT